>NC_092055.1:46262036-46398551 GCF_003086295.3 Arachis hypogaea
GGATTTGAGGAAGAAAATGATCCCTGTGGGTGAGAGAGAGATTTTCGTGAAACTTTTAACCTTCGACGCTCGATTTTTTGTGATCCATAACTTCCAATAAAAAATTTAATTCGGTAAAAGTGTTCATATCCTCCTCCTCTACACATTGGTGTTACTTTTGTCCTGTAGAAGTTAACGGTGACATAGCTCCTCTTTTTCTTGAGTTCGGCCAATTAGATTTTAGGAGGTACAAGCGATTTCTGATGTTTTCTTCTTCAGTAGCTCGGTCAGAAAGCTTCTCCGGAGCCTCGAGTATCTTGATTTCACACTGAGGTAGGGTTTGTAATTTTATAATAATTAAATGTGAATTGATAATTGAATATTGATTTGGTTGATTATTGATTGAGTTTGAATGAGTTTATGTGAATTATTGTTGTTACTTTGATTTGTTGGTTTGGCTATAAGAAACAGCTCAAATGTGGTTATTTTAATGGTTTTGGGGACTGTTGTGATTTGGTATTTTGAGAAAATTGATGAGATTTAGTAGTTGAAAGATTAAATTAAATGTTGAGAAAAATCGGTAACTGAAAGACTAAAAAACAGACTAAAATACAAGCAATATTTTGAAAGAAAAAGGTTAAGAGTTTCGATTTTAGTATGAGAGGGAGATTAGTAATTAAATTTTATTTTTAAAGGTAACATTGTATTTGTATATAAAATCAAGGTAAAATTTATAATTATATAAGTTTTTGGGTATTACGGGTAATAAGTAATTTAGGATAAAATGGATATTTTATAAAAATTCAGGTTATTTTTATAAATATGAAAATAAGTGATGGTTCAAATATAATTTTATAAAATATTGAGGTTGAAAATAGAATATTAAAAAGTTCGTGATTTAGAAAAGTAATTATAAAAAGGTTAAAAATAAGGTTTTATAAACTAAGTTTTAAAAGAAGATTATAAATATTATTTTGAATACTTCTTTAAAATTACTCATTTATATTAAAATAAATCATTATTATAATAGTATTTATCAAAGATATTATTTGTAAGAATATTATAATGTGTAATATTAATGAGTAAGCAAACAAGTAAAGTAATCCTAAAAGCTTTAGAGAACACAAATTTAATTAAAGAACTTTATAATTCTTATCCATAAGACACTTAGTGAGAGGCGAGAGAATAATGCGAAAATAATTTATATTATAGAATAATAGGAAAGAAAAGAATAAGAAGAAGGAAAAGAAAAGGAAAGAAAAATATTAAAGAAACCTCTGTCACAGAAGAGTAGAGAGCAATGATTAAAAGAATCTAAAGAACCTCTGCCACAGGAGAGTAGAGAGTGGGAATAAAAGAAACGAAAGAAAGAACGAAACGAAAAGGGATAAGTAGAAGTATTGTTTGGCACTGAGATTTACTTTCCAGAGATACATCGGCCGATCCAGGGGATGGTCGCACCTATAAGACAGTGGTTGCTTACAGAGGTTATCGATACATACATTGGCCAGAGAGAGCCTCACCTATAGATTGAGGTTACTTACAGAGGTTATGTTTGCAATACATCGGCTCAAGAGAGTCGCACCTGTAAGATAGAGGTTGCTTACAGAGGTTATGACACTGTAAACCAAACTCAAACAAAGGTTGCTGAGTTACGTTTGGAGCGGGTTGAAACCGATAGATGAGTTCATTACTGCACTAGGGATAGACATGCATCATATTGTTTGCGCATATTTGTTTGTGAGTGTGTTTTCTATGATTGTGTGTGCTTGTGATTGGGTTTTGTGTTCTATAATTGTTGAATTGGCTCATACTTTGTTGACTGTTGTTGCTGACCAAGTATATATTAAATGGATATAACTATACACCCCGACCTTACTAAGAACTTCCCAGTTCTTACCCCCTATCTCCACCCCCTTTCAGCTACAGGTGTGAAGGCTTAGTGCGGAACTACAAGAGCATAGAAGATTCTATTTACAAGTTGAGTTGTTAGATTTATTTACCCCTCGTCATTTATTGTTTTAGTTTTTTAGAGGGGTAAGAATTGTATTTGAGGATCTTTGAGTAAGTCTATGTAATATAATGCTACGTGGATATATATAATTTTGTGATTAAATAATTTAAAGTACCGACTCTTCGTTTTCTGGTGAAAGTTTCGGTTCGTATTCGTGAGGCTCAATATTAAATAAAAATAGTATAGAATAAATGGTTCAAGGTAAGTAACGCTTGAGCTTTTAGTACGATCATGAGGTACTAAAACTTAGGGTGTTACAGAATAAGCCACGAAGATATCATTATTACACTCTCTTGTGAGTCTCCCTTGTTGATATCTACAGGGAGATCTACCATATCGATAAGCTTCTACCTCCCTCGGTCCATCAAAAATAAGAAGGTGGAAGTTGGATAGAATATTGTGAATACCACAAGATATATAGACATTCCACCAATGATTGTTACGACTTGAAAAATGTTATGAAAAAACTGGCCAGGGAAGGTCAATTGGAGAGGTACTTGGCAAAAAGATCAGATAATCAAGGAAAAAGGAAAAGTGAGAAAGAAGACAGGAGTCGACGAGATCAGCTATCCCGAACTCCAGATAGACACGTTCACATGATAGCTGGAGGATTTGCAAGAGGTGGCATAACCAAATCCTCCCACAAGAGACATTTAAATAAAGTTTACCAAGTCAGGGAAGAGGCTCCAGTTCCCAACCTGCCTACCATTATCTTCACAAAAGAATATGTGCAAGGGATAACACCAGGATACGACGATTCCATCGTGATTACAATGATACTTGCTAATGCAAACCTCCACAGAATCCTGGTGGGTCAAGGAAGCTCGACTGATATCTTGTTCAAACCCACTTTGATAAATTGGGGTTGGAAGAAAGGGAACTGATGACAAGTCATCTTAGCCTAGTTTTACTTGTCTTTTTCCTTTGTTTTTAATAGGTTTTATGCACTTTCTTGCATTGTAAGTAAGTAATTTGGAATGGAATTGCATGATTTCTTTGAATCAATCAACCATCCTTTAATTGATACAAAATCATGAAGTTGAAACTAAAATTAATTGGTTTTAAATGAATTTTAAGCTTTGTGAATTTTGTGATACTTTGATTGGTTGTTTTGATTACTTGTAGGTGAAGAAAAGAAAAAAATAAGAAAAGCGTAACCTAAGGAGCATGATCTAAGCAAAGAAAGAAAGTGTGGCACAAGGAAGAGAAGCGTGGCTCAAAGAAGGAGAAGCGTGGATGCATTCAAGAAACAAGGGCATAAAGCTCTTGTCAAGAGCATTAAAGCTCTTGTGGAGAACTTTTATTCAAATAATCAAGAGCCAAGCTCTTGCCAAGAGCTTAAAAGCTCTTGCTAAGAGCTTTATCCAAAAGCACATGGAAGAAGGAAGCAAGGCAAGCTCACATGCAAAGCTCTTGCCAAGAGCTTTGCCCAAGAGCTTTTTCGGGCATGCTTTGAAGAAAATCAAGGAAGAAAAGCTCACTAATGCACTCACCAAGGTTTGAACTCAAGATCAAAGGGAGAGAGTGAAGCGCTACTTTACAAGAAAAATAAGCCAAAATTGGCTTGTTTTCACTCCATGGGATTCGAACCATGTTCTTCAAGGAAGCAAAGCTTTAGGTGCTACTCTTGTGCCATGAAAAATGGGCAGCTTTTGCACTCTCGAAGGATTGAACCGGACTCCTCAAGGAAAGGGAGACTTTGGGCGTTACCTTTGTGCCAAGGAAAATGAGCAACAAGTGCTTCACCCAAGGCTTGAACAGGAACCTCAAGGACAGCCAAAGCTCTTGCCAAGAGCTCAAAAGCTCTTGCAAAGAGCTTTGTTCTCTTGTCACAAGGGAAGGACCGTGCGCACTTAAACAAGGAAGGGAACCAAAGCTCTTGGCCAAAGCTCTTGCCAAGAGCCGAACCTTCCCCTGGAAGGTGCACCATGGGCTGAAAATTGAACTAAAAATCCAAATTAATTCATTTCTTCACCAATTATGAGAGCCCACCCAAATTCTTAGATCCAAATTAGGAAGTGTATAAATAGGTGTTAGTTTGATTTAGTAGAGGCACACTTTTTTACCTTTTCTTCTTTGAGAATTTTCATCTTTTGTAATTTTGAGAGTTTTACTTTGAATTTGGATTTCTGAGAACTTGGAAGGAGAATTGATCTCTCTTCTTCTTGGTTCTTGCTTGAGCACTCTTTACTTCTTGTCTTGGATCTTGGGTGGAGAATTGAAGAAATTCTGTTTCAATCTCACCTTGAGATCTCTTGTTTAATATTTCTGCATAATTCTTGCATTTCAAATTCTGTTTACTGCCTTCACCTCTTCTTTTCTTCTGCAATTTACTTTTCCATTTTCTTTGCAATTGTTCTTGTTGGATCAAGGAAGGATTTGAGATCTAGACTTGTTCTCTAGTCTCTTTCACTCTTGAGATCTTCAACATTCTTTTAATTGCTGCAATTAAGCATCAGTCACTTTCTGTTTTAATTTTCAAAGCATTTTTACTCTTCTGTTTGAAATCTACTTCAATTCAATTCATCTTTTGCTCTTCTATTTGTTGCAATTTACTTCTGCTTGTTTAAATTCTGTAATCCCAACTCCCAATCCCTTTTATAATTCCAGCAATTTATATTTCTTGCACTTTAAGATTCAGTTATTTACATTTCTTGCAATCTAAGTTTCTGCAATTTAATTTACTTGTTCTTTAAGATTCAGCACTTTTATTTTCTGTTCTCTTTAATTTACTGCAATTCTTCCCTCTCCCTTTACAATTCATGCAATTTAGCTTCTGTCAATTATAAACCACTCAACCAATACCTGATTCGCTTGACTAAATCAACCACTAAACTAAAATTGCTCAATCCTTCAATCCCTGTGGGATTGACTTCACTCATGTGAGTTATTATTACTTGATGCGACCCGATACACTTGCCGGTGAGTTTTGTGTTGGATCATTTTCTACACATCAAGTTTTGGCGCCGTTGCCGGGGATTGATTAGATTAACAATGATTAAGTAAGGTGGTGGTCTAGATTAAGCACTTTTTCTTTTTCTTTTACTAAGCATACTAACTGTTTCAATTTTTACTTAAGCTAACACTAACTTCACTCTAGCAATAGAGTGTTTAATTATGGTTCCTGGTTCTGTGTTTATGTCAGGAGGAAGAAGCGATGATTCCACACCTTTTGATCCTGAAACACTTTGGAGGTTGAGAAGAGAACCAAGAAATGGAGGAAAATCTAACAAATTCACAAGTGGGAGTGGCCAACAACAATGGTCAGCCCCAAAGGAGAGTATTGGCTTCATATACATTTGCTAATCCAAGGCATTGTGGGAGTAGCATCCTTACCCCAAATTTCGATGCAAATAACTTTGAATTGAAGCCCCAACTCATCACCTTGGTGCAGAACGACTATTCTTATGGAGGAGGTCTCTTGGAAGATCCAAACCAGCACCTATCCACCTTCCTGAGGATATGTGACACAGTGAAGACCAATGGTGTGCATCCTGACAGTTACAAATTGTTGCTGTTTCCATTTTCCCTGAGGGACAAAGCTACTCAATGGTTGGAATCCTTTCCAAGAGACAGCATCAACAATTGGAATGATCTAGTGAGCAAGTTCCTTGCCAAATTTTACCCACCTCAAAAGATCATTAGGTTGAAGACTGAAGTACAAACATTCACACAAATGGACACTGAACCCATCTACGAGGCATGGAGAGATATAAAGCTTTACTCAGGAAGTGTCCACCAGAGATGTTTAATGAATGGGATAAACTCCAAAACTTCTATGAAGGATTGACATTGAAATCTCAAGAGGCTCTAGATCACTCAGCAGGAGGCTCTTTACAATTGATGAAGACTGCAGAGGAGGCCCAAAATCTCATTGATATGGTGGCTAACAACCAATATTTCTTTGCTCACCAAGGCAACGCCAACCATCACAAAGGAAGGGAGTGATGGAGTTGGAAGGAGTAGACACCATCCTAGCTCAAAACAAGATAATGCAGCAGCATATTCAACAACAATTTGAGCAGATGGCTAAAAAGATTGATAGCCTCCAAGTTGCAGCAGTAAACACAAGCTAACCATCAACTCCATGGGGGAAAAATAAAGAAAACCAAGAAGATCAACAGCAGGAACAACCTCAATATGTGCACAACCAAGGCTCAGGCCAAAATGAGGTTTATGGTGACACCTACAATCCATCCTGGAAGAATCATCCAAATCTCAGATGGGGAGATAACCATACTCAAAACCAACAACCATGGCAAAGGAATTCAAACCAAAACAACTCAAGAAACAACCAGAACAATAACCAGCAAAACACAACCCACAATCCATATAGAAAATACCAAAACAACTATCATCCACCTCCACATCCACATTCCACCCACAAAATAACCCCACAAATAGTTCAAACAACTTCCAGCAACAACCATCTTATTTTACACAACCACAACCAAATTCAGACTCCCAAAGAATCTCTAGTCTAGAGATAATGATGGAGAAACTCATGAAAAATCAAGAGATGGCAAGACAAGATTAGGAAGCAACACGAAAGGATCAAGCCATAACAAGTAAAAACCAATGAGCTTTAATCAGAAATCTTGAGATGCATATGGAACAAATAGCTAAACAAATTACAGAGATGGGTGAGAAGCAACCGAATGCATCCCCTAGTGCCACTCAAACCCACCCAAGGGACAAAGGAAAAGCTACAAAGTGGGAGGAGTGCAAAGCAATCATAGTGGAAAGTGAGAAGACTGGGGAGAAGGAAGTCATCAATCAGGAAGAACACAACAGAGAAGTTCCACAAGAAGAGACAGAAGAGAGAAGTGAAGAGGATAGAGAGACCAAGAATGCAAAAAGCTTAAAGAGAGATAAGAACATCCTTGAAACACAACTACAAGAGAAGAAGGATGATCCTAGAAGGTTTTATATACCTTGTACCATAGGAAACATAACTATTGAGAAATCATTCTGTGACCTTGGTGCAAGCATAAACTTGATGCCTCTATCTCTTATGAGGAATCTTCAAATTTTTTAGCTGAAACCCACTCGAATAACTCTTCAAATGGCTGACAAGTCCATTCAGCAAGTACTTGGAGTTGTAGAGAATGTGCTGGTAAAAGTGGAAAAATTTCTTCTCCCAGCTGATTTTGTTATCTCAGATATAGAAGAGGACCCTAACATCCCATCATCCTGGGGAGGCCTTTCCTAGCTACGAGCAGAGCATTGATAGATATTGAACAAGGGAATTGTTGCTGAGAATTCATGATGAGCACCTAGCATTCCATGTTTTTAAAACTTTGCATGAGCCCATTCAAGAAGAAGATTTTATGAAGGATAAGGCTAGAGATCAAAGCCTGAAGGAAGCAGTCAATGAGTTAACTCCAAGACTTCTAAATCCATGCTTAAAAAAAGTAGAAATGGTGCAACAGACCAAAGAAATCAAGGAGGAACTAGATCCAAAATTCCCAGATGAGAAACTCAACACCCCAGATAAAGAGCCACCAAGGCATGAATTATCTTCTGAGAAAGAAAAGAAAAGAGGCCAAAAGGGTGGAGAAACAAGAATATCCCCACTGAAGGCTTCTCACTAGAGGATAAAGTGATGTTAAACACCCAACCAATGAAGGTGTTTTCACAATTATCTTAGTGCTATATTGTGAACCAGATTCTTTCACTTGAACACCTAGAGATCATCAAAGAGGAGACCGGAAGGAAGTTCATAGTAAGAGGAGAAAAGCTGAGGCACTATGATTTTCAACCCCCCATGATCAAAGGATGAGATGCCAAGCTAGTGACAATAAAGAAGCGCTTGTTGGGAGGCAACTCAACCTGAGGTAGTTCACTCTTCATAGCTATTTCAATAAAAAGGTTAATTAGACTTATCTATATTGCAAGAAGCTAAGTTTGGTGTTGCACACCAAAACAATATAAGGGAGAATGAAGGATTCTAAGTTTGGTGTTCCACCAAAATCTCATAATAAACATAGTCTCACCTTCTGCATAATGCTAGCTTCAAGCATTTAGATAAACTAGTTAACTATTCTGCTGTTTTCTAGTTATTAGTTTTATTGCTTTTGAAAAAGAAAAAGAATTTCACATATAGTTAAATTGTGGCATGAGAAATATTGGCAAGGAACTAAGTTTGGTGTTCACACACCAAAGTAAGTTCAAAAGCCCATGAACAAGATTGGCAGATTAACCAGATACCTTAAGGGCTTGAGAAGCAAGCAACTTTTGAGACTCATGCAGGAATATGGCCAACATCTGAAGACAATCTGCATTATGACTCAAAAGGGACACAACAGAAAGAAGAATGAAAAGCTGCAACCCAACAGGTTGTATTTACACTTTATCTTTATTGTTGTGAAATGTTTCAATTTAGAGATTCCTTCATGTCTGGCTAAAGTGTTCATTTAGTTGCAAGTGAGAATTTTTGCTGAAGAAAGTAATCTGCATAATGAGTGTCATCCCTCACTATCTTAGATTTTGTTTTGTTCCCCTGCTGCTTGAATAAAAGAAAAAAAAATGGTTGATTTAGAAAAGTAAATATCCAATGTTACATAAGTTAGAATGAAAGTTAGTGGTGGTATTTGTTGATTTAATGCATGGCTCATAAAATAAATGCTGCATAATGGTATGCTCTTTGAAGAAGGAACTAGTTTGCTGTTATAAATGCTTGTATCATTAAAAGATCCCTTGAGAATGAAATAAAATAGAAAGAAAAAGAAAGAGAAAAAGCCAAGAGTGGCAAAGAAATAAATAATAAGGCTAGGCACCAATAACTTGGACCCTAGGACACATGCCTGTGGTGTTTTTGTGCTAGGATATGCTTGGACAAGTAAGTTCTAAGGCGTATTTCAAAACTTGGCCACTTAGATCAATTGATTTGGGATTGCCAACTGAAAGTCCACAATAAAGAGCAACCTAGTTACAAAACACTTAGTTATTCAAAGAGATGTTGGGCATCAATGATCCTAGGAAGAAAAGGGTGAGCCATGTGTCTGTGGTGAAGGAATGTTGAGCAAAATTAAGCCAAAGGCTGCTGCAACATTTGACACCAAGCCTTCAAAGAACAATAATCTCTCTGAGCAAAACAAAGAAGGAAAAGTTAGCAAGGGAACAAGCAAAAGTAAAGCCTTATAATAGCAAACTTAGTGAGTCCTTGAGGAAACATCTCTTATGTAACAGCAAGCAATAAATGAGCCATCGTTGTCTGCATAAAAACCCCATGAACCAAGTTCAACTATATGCCTAATAAGGATATGCACACTTCTCTATTTCATTTCATTTACTCTTATGTTTGATGCTTGCTTGGGGACAACCAAGTTTTAAGTTTGGTGTTGTGATGACAAGTCATCTTAGCCTAGTTTTAATAGTCTTTTTTCTTTGGTTTTAATAGGTTTTATGCACTTTCTTACATTGTAAGTAAGTAATTTGGAATGGAATTGCATGATTTCTTTGAATCAATCAACCACCCTTTAATTGATACAAAATCATGAAGTTTAAACTAAAATTAATTAGTTTTAAATGAATTTTAAGCTTTGTGAATTTTGTGATACTTTGATTGGTTGTTTTGATTACTTGTAGGTGAAGAAAATAAAAAAAATAAGAAAAGCATAGCCTAAGGAGCATGATCTAAGCAAAGAAAGAAAGCGTGGCACAAGGAAGAGAAGCGTGGCTCAAAGAAGGAGAAGCGTGGATGCATTCAAGAAACAATGGCATAAAGCTCTTGCCAAGAGCATTAAAGCTCTTGTGGAGAGCTTTCATTCAAATAATCAAGAGCCAAGAGCTTAAAAGCTCTTGCTAAGAGCTTTATCAAAAGCACATGGAAGAAGGAAGCAAGGCAAGCTCACATGCAAAGCTATTGCCAAGAGCTTTGCCCAAGAGCTTTTTCGGGCATGCTTTGAAGAAAATCAAGGAAGAAAAGCTCACTAATGTACTCACCAAGGTTTGAACTCAAGACCAAAGGGGGAGAGTGAAGCGCTACTTTACAAGAAAAATAAGCCAAAATTGGCTTGTTTTCACTCCATGGGATTCGAACCATGTTCCTCAAGGAAGCAAAGCTTTCGGTGCTACTCTTGTGCCATGAAAAATGGGCAGCTTTTGCACTCCCCAAGGATTGAACCGGGCTCCTCAAGGAAGGGAGACTTTGGGCGTTACCTTTGTGCCAAGGAAAATGAGCAACAAGTGCTTCACCCAAGGCTTGAACCAGGAACCTCAAGGACAGCCAAAGCTCTTGCCAAGAGCTCAAAAGCTCTTGCAAAGAGCTTTGTTCTCTTGTCACAAGGGAAGGACCGTGCGCACTTAAACAAGGAAGGGAACCAAAGCTCTTGGCCAAAGCTCTTGCCAAGAGCCGAACCTTCCCCTGAAAGGTGCACCATGGGCTGAAAATTGAACTAAAAATCCAAATTAATTCATTTCTTCACCAATTATGAGAGCCCACCTAAATTCTTAGATCCAAATTAGGAAGTGTATAAATAGGTGTTAGTTTGATTTAGTAGAGGCACACTTTTTTACCTTTTGCTTCTTTGAGAATTTTCATCTTTTGTAATTTTGAGAGTTTTACTTTGAATTTGGATTTCTGAGAACTTGGAAGGAGAATTGATCTCTCTTCTTCTTGGTTCTTGCTTGAGCACTCTTTACTTCTTGTCTTGGATCTTGGGTGGAGAATTGAAGAAATTCTATTTCAATCTCACCTTGAGATCTCTTGTTTAATATTTCTGCATAATTCTTGCATTTCAAATTCTGTTTACTGCCTTCACCTCTTCTTTTCTTCTGCAATTTACTTTTCCATTTTCTTTGCAATTGTTCTTGTTGGATCAAGGAAGGATTTGAGATCTAGACTTGTTCTCTAGTCTCTTCCACTCCTGAGATCTTCAACATTCTTTTAATTGCTGCAATTAAGCATCGGTCACTTTCTGTTTTAATTCTCAAAGCATTTTTACTCTTCTGTTTGAAATCTACTTCAATTCAATTCATCTTTTGCTCTTCTGTTTGTTGCAATTTACTTCTGCTTGTTTAAATTCTATAATCCCAACTCCCAATCCCTTTTATAATTCTAGCAATTTACATTTCTTGCACTTTAAGATTCAGTTATTTACATTTCTTGCAATCTAAGTTTCTGCAATTTAATTTACTTGTTCTTTAAGATTCAGCACTTTTATTTTCTGTTCTCTTTAATTTACTGCAATTCTTCCCTCTCCCTTTACAATTCATGAAATTTAGCTTCTGTCAATTATAAACCACTCAACCAATACCTGATTCGCTTGACTAAATCAACCACTAAACTAAAATTGTTCAATCCTTCAATCCCTGTGGGATCGACCTCACTCATGTGAGTTATTATTACTTGATGCGACCCGGTACACTTGCCGGTGAGTTTTGTGTTGGATCGTTTTCCACACATCAGGAACTTTGGGCATACCCTAAAACTCTTTTTAGTTTGGGGGATATGCCAATTCAGCCTCTTGGCATCAGTCCCTTACACACCACTTTTGGTAAAGGTACAAAGTCAAGAACCTTGAGTATATACTACATAGTGGTTGACGTAGCATCAGCCTACAATGCCTTGATAGGTCGGACAACTCTAAACTGACTTGCTGCAGTTGTTTCTACTCCTCATCTCTATATGAAGTTCCTGGCCTCGGAGGGAATAGCCATCGTGAGAGGAGATCAGAAATTAGCAAGAAGATGCTACAATGAAAGTCTAAATCTGTGAGGTTACACAGAGGGGAAAGAGGTCAACACCATTGAGCTCGGTGGTGTTCAAGTCCGAGAAGAGCTGAGGCCACAACCTAACGGAAAGACTGAGGAGGTCCAAATTGGAAATCATGTCGGAAAAACAAGTGTAGGGGATAACCTAGAGAAACAATTAAAAGTAAATCTCATCAAGCTCCTATGAGAAAATTCCGACCTCTTCTCATGGAAGGCCTCCGACATGCTCGGGGTACATGCCGACCTGATGAATCATAACCTTGTTGTTTACCCAGGTTCACAACCTGTCTAATAGAAATGGCAAAAGCTCGGTGCAGAAAGAGCACAAGTCATTGAAGAACAGGTCCAAGCCTTGTTAGAAGCCGGGTTCATAAGGGAAGTAAAGTATCCCTTGTGGCTGGCCAATGCAGTGCTTGTGAAAAAACAAAATGGAAAGTAGAGAATGTGTGTCTATTATACCGACCTCAATAAAGCTTATCCCATGGATCTTTACCATCTCCCCAGCATAGACGCTCTAGTAGATTCTACTTCTGGCTACAAATACTTATCTTTTATGGATGTATATTGCGGATACAACCAAATTCCGATGTACAAGTTGGATCAAGAAAAGACTTCTTTCATCACTCCTAGAGCAAATTATTGTTACATGTAGACTTTCGGATTAAAGAATGCCGGAGCCACGTATCAACCATTAATGAATAAGATGTTTTTACCATACCTTGGGAAGTTAATGGAGGTCTATGTGGACGACATACTCATCAAAACCAAAGAAGAAACCAGTATATTGTCTGACTTAACAGAAGTATTCAACACAATAAGGTAGCAGAGGATGAGATTAAATCCCTCAAAGTGCACCTTCGTAGTAAAATTCAGGAAGTTCTTAGGGTTTATGCTTACCCAAAGGGGCATTGAAGCCAACCCGGATAAATGCAAAGTAATACTTAAGATGAAAAGCCCGACCTGCCTAAAGGAAGTTTAGTAACTAAATGGAAGGCTGGTAGCCTTATCCAGATTCTTGGCAAGGGGTCAGCTCTAAAATCTTTACATCTATTCTTAATACTTAAGAGGGGATGTGAAAGAGCATAACCGTCGGCTAAGAATTTCTTCTCGGTTAGAGGAAATAAGTTCATTGCAAGTATAGTTACCAACCGACAAGCAATGCTCAATCAAAGTTTTAATATGGTTTTGTCACAAGTACAAACCCAATAAAAATAACCGAAATATTCAAACCTCGGGTCGTCTTCTCAAGGAACTGCAGTGAGGTATACGTACTATTGGTTATGGTATCAAAAGGGGGTGGGGTGGTAAAAGTGCAAGAAGTGTAAATCAAACAATTAAAGAAACAATTACTAAAGTGAGACATTCATGGCAAGGGTTGAGAGTTAAGCTTTCTATCCTAGTCATTAATGATCATACAATGCTTATCAAGAGCTTATCTATTTAGTCATCTCTAACAATGGAAGAAGGTATAAAATTATCTTCACATGAGAGAAAGTCAAATAAGACTAATTAATCTCAATCCAAGAGTCCTAATCAACCTACTAATTAAATTAGCAAGAGATTAGAGTCAATGGAAACAATATTAACTAACAACCCTAGATCATCAATCTAAATTGGGTATTAATGACTCAAGATTGCCTAATTTCTCTCTCCGAACCAAGAATGCTCAAAAAGCTACACTAACATCCTACCAAGCATTTTGTTAAACACTTGGAAGGCATAGAAGGGAAATATTATAAATTGCAAGAAAATAGTAAAATCTGCTACTACCCAATTGCAAGGAAATAATAACAACAACTCAATTAAACAACATTGAACATGAAATACCTCAAATTGTATTAAAGGAAATTGAAATTGATAAGAGTGTTCACAACATAAAAAGTAACCAAAATGAGAAATTAACAAGAGAAAATAGGAAAATCAAGACAATACAATAAGGAATTGCAAGGAAAACAAGATGAAAACAAGAAATTAACCCTAGATCTAAGAGAATTTAATCTAATTCTAGAGAGAAGAAGGAGCTTCTCTCTCTAGAAAACTAACTAAAGACTCATCATAACTATTCTAAGTGCTCCCCCCTTTGTTCAATCTTCAATTCTGCATGAAATAGTCTCTGGAATCAGTTGGATTTGGGCCTGGAAAGCTCAGAAATTGCCCCCAGTGTTTTCACTTTAATGAGGTCACGTGCGAGCTGTGACGCGTATGCATGGGTCACGCGTACGCGTCGCCTGGTGACCTTATCTCCACGCGTGCGCGTCGATGAATGCACGCCAAATCCTTGTTTTTCCATGAATTCTCCACTTTGCATGCTTTTCTCTTCATTCCTTTGATTCATTCCTGGCCTTTTCAACCTGAATTCACTAATAAACACATCAGGGCATCTAGTGGAATCAAACGTGAATTAAAACTAGCAAATTAAAGGCCTAAAAAGCATGTTTCTACACTTAAGTACAAATTAAGGAAGAATTACAAAACCATGCTATTTCATTGAATAAATGTGAGCAAAGTTGATAAAATCCCCTAAATTAAGCACAAGATAAACCACAAAATTGGGGTTTATCAGGATGCCAATTCGAGTGGGCTCAGGAATCTGAACAAGCTTTTTAAGACTTCAAAAACTTCTTGAGTCAGCCCCTAATCCTTACCCGACCTGAAGAAGGAGAGGAGCTCATATTATACTTGGTAGTAGTAAGCAGGGCCAAAGCCTCCGCTCTCGTGCGAGAAGACAAGCACGGACAATTACCTATTTACTTTACCAGCAAGGTCTTACAAAGGGCAGAACTGACTTATCAAAAATAGAAAAGTTTGCTTACGCATTCATTCTCGAATCCAGAAAACTCTGACCTTATTTTCAAGCTCATATTATAAAAGTCTGAACTAACCAACCCATGAAGCACATCCTCTAAAAGACGAACATCGCAAGTCAAATGCTACAATGGGATGTAAAATTGTCCGAGTTCGATCTAAAATACGGAATTCGTACAATGATCAAATCACAATACCTAGTTGACTTCTTGGACGAGTATACAGGATCCCAAGGAGATCCTACAGCCTGGCATCTGTATGTAGATGAATCATTAAACAAAGCCAAAAATGGAGTAGGAATCATTCTTCAGAATAAAGAAGGAACTCGGATAGAGCTTTCACTAAAATTTGAATTTTCAACCTCCAACAACCAAACAGAATATGAGGTCATGCTTGCTGGCTTGAGGCTAGCCAAAGAAGTCGGAGTAGTAAAGTTAATAGTATTTAGTGACTCTCAAGTAATAACTTCTCAAATAAATGGGATCTACCAAGAAAAAGACTCCAACATGAAGAAGTACCTAGAAGAAGCACTAGAACAATTAGCTCAATTCCAGGAAGTAGAAGTCAGGCACATAACTCGGGAGTTAAACAGTCGAGCTGAAGCCCTCTCTAAATTGGCTAGCACTAAGCCAGGGGGCAATAATAAGAGTCTAATCCAGGAAATTCTCCATACCCCATCGGTGATCAAAGAAATCGACAAGTCGGATGCGCTGACAATCACAAACCTAAATTTGGGTTGGATGACTCCCATCATCAAATACCTCAAATTTGATGTCCTCCCAGAAAAAGAAAAAGAGGCGAGGAGACTCATAAGGGATGCACAAAACTATACTTTAGTTCACAATGTACTCTATAGAAGAGAAATCTCAACACCCTTACTAAAGTGCGTCCCTACCTCATCGACAGAAGAAGTCTTAGAAGAAGTCTATAGTGGCATTTGTGAAAATCACTTGGGGGCTAGATTGATAGCTAAGAAATCTTCTGAGCATGCTTCTACTGGCCGACCTTACAAAAAGAGACCGCTGACTTTGTTAAAAGATGCCAGCCTTGCCAAAAACATGCTAATTTCCATGTGGCACCACCAAAAGAGTTTATCAACATCACCTCACATTGGCCATTCACAAAATGGGGCCTGGATCTACTCGAACCATTTCCTCAAGCACCCAGACAGGTAAAATACTTTATAGTCGGAATTGATTATTTTACTAAATGGATTGAGGTAGAACCTCTGGCGAATATTACGACCAAAAGAAGTCAGAAATTTCTCTATAAGAACATTGTTATCCGGTTTGGAGTCACATACTTCATTACCACAGACAATGGTACCCCGTTTACTGACTTAACATTCAGAAGTTTGGTGGCAAGCCTCAAGATTAAGCATTAGTTTACGTCAGTAGAGCATCCTCAAGCCAATGGACAAGCAGAAGCTGTGAACAAAGTCATACTGGTCGGGCTCAAGCGAAGACTACAAGATGCAAAGGGTGCATGGGCCGAAGAGCTTTCCTAAGTCTTATGGGCATATCGGACAACTCCCTATTCAACAACTGGAGATCCCCATTCCAACTTGCTTATGGTATAGAAGCCATGATTCCCATAAAAGTCAATGAAGAAAGTCCAAGGGTTAAATTCTACAATGAAGTAGGAAACGTCTTAGCTCAGATGGAAGAACTCGATCTCCTTCCGGAAGTTTGAGAGAAAGCTCGATTAAGAGAGGAAGCATTAAAGAAAAAATGATCATAAGGTACAATAAGAAAGTCATCAGAAGAAACCTCGCCACAAACAATCTTATATTAATCCAAAATGACATTGGTGTACAGAAGTCAGGCGAAGAAAAGTTGGCTGCAAACTGGAAAAGAACCTTACAAGATCATTAAAGTCTTGAAAAAGGGTTACTTTAAAGTGTTCGACCTCAGGGAAAATGAACTCCGAAGGTCGTGGCATGCATGCAACATAAATAGATACTACAGCTAAGAAGTGAAAAAGAGCATTTTCATATGGTTAGGAATTTCATTCAAAATAATTTCGTTGATAGTATAGTTCCCAACCAACTAACAATACTCAATTCAAATTTAAAAAAGTATTTTGGTTGTCACATGTACAAACCCCAATGAAAATTAACCGAAGTATTTAAACATCGGGTCGTCTCACAAGGAATTGCAATGAAGTGATCAATTATTGGCTATGAAGATGCAAGGGGTTTGATTTGTAGTTAACAAGAAAAGTAAATAACAAGAAATGTAAATAACAAGAATTAATAAAAGAAAGGAAGAACTCTTGGCTAGACATAGGTAATTGAGATTACCATCCTTGTCTACAAACCAAATATTGATAATTATGAGGGACCAACCCATTTAGTCTACTCCTATGCTTGAAGTAAGTATAATGTCTACTTCAATGCATTAAGTACGTCAAATAGGCTTGATCAACATCAATCCATAAGTCCTAACCTAGCTACTAATTGACTTAGTAGTAGGCTAGAGTCAATGGTTATCAAATTAACCACATACGGTTTTCAAATCACCAATTCAATGAGACTCAATGACTCAAGGTCACTCAATTCTCTTAGCCTAGGCCAAGAGTCAATAAAACTACTCAAAAACTAGTGAAAGCATTTTAACAAACACCTAGAGTGCAATAAAAGTAAACATCACAAAATACAAGAATTAATAAAAGCTGCAACTAACATAAGCAAGAAATCAACAATAACAATGAAGATAAACATAGAAGAGCATGGAAACATAAAATTGCATTAAAGAAAATTAAGATCCAACAATGGTTCATCAACATAAAAGAGAGCAAAATAAGAAATCACAAGTAAAACTATAAGAGTAAAGATGTAACAACAAGAAATTAAAAGGGACAACTAAATCAAAACAAGAATTAAAAATTGGATCTAAGAGAATTAAACCTAAACTACCCTAAATTCTAGAGAGAAGGGAGAGCTTCTCTCTCTAGAATTCTACCTTAAAACATGGTGAAAAACTAAACTATGACTCCTTGGTTCATTCCCCTTCAATCCTTGGGTTCAATAGCATCAGAAATGAGTTGGATTGGGCCCAAAATGCTTCAGAAATCGCTGGCCACGAGTTGCTTAAAATGGCCCACGCTGATCCTGCGACGTGCACGCATAAGCGACACGTGCGTATCACCTAACTGCAAGGCAACTATGGAAAAATACATATCATTTTGAAGCCCTAGATGTTATCTTTCCAACGCAACTAGAACCGCCTCATTTGGATCTCTATAGCTCAAGTTATGATTGTTTTAGTACGAAGAGGTCAGGATTGATAGCGTAGCAATTCCTTCATTTCTTCATGAGTCCTCCCACTTTGCATGCTTTTTCTTCATTCCTTCAATCCAATCTTTGTCTTCTAAACCTGAAATCACTTAACAAACATATCAAGGCATCGAACAGAATTAAAGTGAATTAAATTTAGCTATTTTAAGGCCTAAAAAACATGTTTTCACACTTAAGGACAAATTTAGGGAGAATTACAAAACCATGCTATTTTATTGAATAAATGTGAGAAAAGTTGATAAAATCCCCTAAATTAAGCACAAGATAAACCACAAAATTGGGGTTTATCAAACCTCCCCACACTTAAACCAAGCATGTCCTCATGCTAAGAATAAAGAAGGACAAAAAAAGGGGGTATGAACATTTATTCAATGCAAAGAAACTATATGCACCTATCTATATGAATGCAACTAAATGCAAAGTGATTCTACCTACTTGGTTAAAAGTGAATCGATCTCCAAGAACATATATGAACATGTGGGGCTAAGGTCATATGACGACTCACAACTCTACCAATTCAAATATCAAAATGATGTTCAAATAGACTTGCAAGAAGAAAGCTCATGAAAGCCAGGAACAAGGAATTGAGCATCGAACCCTCACCAGAAGTGTATCCGCTCTAGTTGCTCAAGTGTATAGGGTTGATTCACTCAATTCTCTTCTACTCATGCTTTCTAAGATTTGTTTTTCTTCTAACAATCAACAATTATTCAATGCATGCATACATTCATCATGAGGACTTATTCATAGGTTATAATGGGGCTAGGGTAAAGGTAAGGATGCATATGGTCAAGTGAGCTTAAAATTTGAATCTTTGATTAACCTAAGCTCTCGCCTAACACATATAACAACCTATACATTTCTAATACAATGCCTAGCTACCCATGATTCCCACTTTTTTTCACATACTCATGCATTCTCTTTAA
Source organism: Arachis hypogaea (assembly GCF_003086295.3). Lineage (NCBI taxonomy): Eukaryota > Viridiplantae > Streptophyta > Magnoliopsida > Fabales > Fabaceae > Arachis > Arachis hypogaea. Next base: position 46,280,776 of record NC_092055.1, read on the forward strand.
TTCACATTCCATATGCATTGTTATTGTTACTTTACTTTCGGGCATTTTTGTCCCCTTTTTGTTGCTTTTCTTTTTCTATGTATTTTTCTATTTCTTTTTCTTTTTATATATACTTTTCTACATTTTTTTTCTTTAAAATATATACAAACATATCAATACATATGGTTTTACATTTAGTGCATGAATATGTACCCAATCCCATAATTTTCAACAAAAATACAAAATATACTTTTACCTCAACCAATGTTCCCAATTTTTCCATACCCAAATGATATACACCCTCACTAGCCTAAGCTAATCAAAGATCCAAATTAAGGGACATTTATTATTTTTCATTTAGGGGTAGTGATGTGCTAAAATTAAGAACAAAAGAGATTAAATAGGCTCAAAATTGGCTAACAATGGTTGATGAAAGGTAGGCTATTTGGGTAAGTGAGCTAAATGAAATGATGGCCTCAATCATATAAATGCATTCATACACAGAACAATGGACATATAGAATCAAACAAAGTAAGGATTACAATCATAGAAAGAGAATAATACACACAAGAATAAATAAGTGGTTATATGATGTAACCACGCAATTGGGCTCAAAATTCACATGCTTGTGTTCTTAGCTCAAAAACCATGTTCTAAAATAAATTCTTCAAGCAAGTTCAACAAAAAATTTTAATTGGTAGGGTGCCCTAAAACAATTTTTCTTGGAAGAGAAATCATCATCCTAACGAAGTAGTCCTAACATAAAAAGGAAGTGGTAAAAATATGTACAAATTCTAACTAACATGCAATGCGATAACTAACTAACAAAGAAAATTAAGAATTGGTATTGAAAAAGGAAATTGTTACCCATGGAGATCAGTCGGACGACCTCCCCACACTTAAAAATTTGCACCGTCCTCGGTGCATACAAAGAAAAGCAAGGTGGATGGGTTGCTACAACTGATAAGTTTCTTTAAAGGGTTGTGCAGATAGACTTGTTTGTTGCCCCATTTTGAAGCTTTTTCTTTCCTTTCCTTCTTGGTGGCCAACCTAAAAGGAGAGAAAAAGAAAAAAAAATAAGCCTACCACAAAGATATCAAAGCAATTAGAACATAGGCAGGGGCTAATGCCAAATAAGAGTAGGGTTCTCACTACATGTTAGCTACGCATGTAAGTGAGAGAGTAATATAGGCAAAGGGAATATTAACTAATACTTGATGCAAGAGTAAAATCAAAGCATAAAGAGCATATTGAGCATCAAGTTCCCACAAGAAAAAGTGGGTCATGAAAGATATGCAAGTTCATTTCAATGCACAAAGAGCACAAGAGTCATACAAGATTAAGCATTGACTTAGAAATTTCATCACCCATCAATATCAAACAAGTCAAGAGACACCAAGATTAACCAAGAAATTCTCAACAATTGAGTAAGAAAATTCAACACCATTATTAAAATAAGAAACTTAGAAAGGAAAAGAAGAACAAGCTATAAGAACAAAATTAAAATGCAATGAATAAAAGTATGCAAATGCAATAAACAAAAGAAAATGAAAGATGAGAAAAATAAAAAATGAAAAAAATTTTATTTATTTATTTATTTATTTATTTATTTATTATTATTATTATTATTATTATTATTATTATTATTATTATTATTATTATTATTATTATTATTATTTGAAGAGAGGGAAAAGAAGAAAGTAAGAAAGGAAGAAGAGAGAAGAAGAAAGGTAGAAATAAAGAAGAAGAAAAGAAAAAGGAAGAAGAAAAAAAGGAGAAAGGAGAAGAAACAGGGCGCGAGGCGACGCTTACGCTTATGCGTGGGGTGCAGCAGGGACAAACGATGCGTAAGCGTCGCCCACGCATATGCGTGGGTCCAGATTGTGCTTTTCGTACAAAACCAGTACAATTCCCGAACAACTCTCTGGTTTTTGTACCAAGAGTCCCCATATGGCATTCGACGCATAAGCGTCGCCCACGCTTAAGCGTAGGGTAACCTTTTTTTTTAAAGGGGCATAAAATAGAAACAAGGCACTCTCCTAATCTATAAGCATTCTAAAGCAACTAAAATTCAAATTTAACAACAACTTTGTTTTGGTTTTTGAAAAATTTTCTGATACAAAGCAAACCAAACTTACACTTCAAGCAAAATACAATTTAACAACAACTATTCTACAACTTAAGGCACAAATCTAGCCAAACAAACTAACAACCAAAACACTAAAACAAGAATATGCAAAGAAGAAAACTACCTAACAATGGCAACTCAATTCACTCCTTGATTATATATACAAGAGAATAGAAAGAGTTTACCATGGTAGGGTGTCTCCCACCTAGCACTTTTAGTTTAAGTCCTTAAGTTGGACATTTGGGAGGCTCCTTGTCAAGGTGGTTTATGCTTATATTCATCCTTGAACTTCCAAGAATGCTTGTTCCTCAAACGGTTGTTAGAATTTCCAATCGCCTTCACCAAGCTTGGGTGAGGTTCTTCCAAAGATATGAGCTCCCAAAATTGGTCTTCATGTTGTGATCCAGGATCCTATATCTTATTTTCACACCGGTCTTCTAATTGGTCATTATTGTTCCATCCGGGTGGTAGGTAAGCCAAATTCTCCTTAAGGCACCAAATTCTCCTCCTAGACCCATACAATTTAGCACTATTCTAACCATGGCTCCTAAACCTTGAGCCTCCAACCTTGATGAGCTTAACATTATTTTTCCAACCACTACACAATTTTCTCTTACTCTTAACTCCACAAAGAGCTCTAAGTTGACCATCATTTTCAATCAAAATCATATTCAAGTGAGAAAGTAAAGCTTAGGGATAAGGATTTTACCCACTTGAATGTTGTGTAGGATGGTGACTTAGGAAGGGATATCTCCAATAGTCTTGCAAGTGTCATTCCCTTGTGCTCTTATTTGATTATCTCCACCTCTTTACAAGCTTCTTCAATTTCAACCTCTTCCTCTTGGTAGCTTCCCTCCAATTCAATCTCTTTTTCATTGCTCACCAAGGGCATGGGAGGTTGTGCATCTTCTTCTTTAATCTCAATTTCATGTCCAATGAGAGAGAATTCAATTGTAAATAAGATTTTCTCAATGATTGAATCCATCTCTTGATCAACCCCTTCAAATTTTTCCACCATGATATGCCTTGGAGGTTGCACACCCTTCTCAACATCAATGTCAAGCTTCTTGGAAGAGGGATCTATGATTCTACATTCCCATGGACTTCCAACATCTCCTAGATCTTCAACCACTCCTTCCTTTTCAATCATCTCTACCCTCTCCTCTTGTTGCACTCCTTGCTTCAACTCCTCTTCTCCACCTTGAAGCACCAAACTCACTCCCTCACTATGCTCCTTGGTCGATCCTCCTCATTCGTCAACGGGAGTACTTAGAATGTATGAGCTTAGGTGGGAGGCTACGCGACTAATGGCTTCCTTCATAGTGGCCAACATGGCCTCTAACCCCTTATGCTCTTCTTCTTGATTTTGAAGGTGAGAATAGAGATCTTTTTATTCTTGCACTAGGGGGTTGAGAGATTCGTCCAATGAAGGCAATGGTGGAAGGAAGAGTTCATTGTTTGGAGAGAATGTATCATAGTTTGAAGGTGGTTCATATTGGTAAGGGTATGGAAGTGATGTATATTGAGGTGGTTCTTGGGGGTAATTGTATTAAAATGGTGGTGGCTCTAAATATGGCTCATATGGTTGTTGGTATGGTGGATAAGAATTGTGGGCATATGGAGGTGGTTGCTGGTAAGGGGCTTGTGAGTATAGTGGTTCAAAACTATGTTGAGGAGGTGGTTCATAGGCATATGGTGGTGGTTGGAGACAACCACAATGAGGATCACCACATCCATTAGATAAATATGCATTATGAGTGGAATTATACCTATAAGAGATCGGAGGAGGTTGTTGCCAGGAAGGGTGATCAATTCCTTGAGACTCCTCCCATCTTTGATTGTTCCATTCTTGATGCATGTTGTCATTGTAGTTTCCATTTTCTACAACATAATTTGAACCAAACTCATAGCCAAAGTGAGAATGAGAATTCATAATAGCAAAAGAAAATAAAACAAAAACTAATAGGAAACAAGAGAAACAAAATTCTGCAGCTAGCAAGCAAAAATTAAACTATTCACAATATTCACATATGAATAATAGCCAATAACATAGCACCATCGCAATTCTCCGGTAATGTAAGAACCGGAGTTTTCACGAATAAAATCATTTAAATGCCCAAATTAGATTCCGGAAAGTTAGGATGAGAATTTAGGGATTTAAATATGATTTTTGGACTCCGTAGGATTTTTTGAGTCAAAAAATGTGTTTTTTGCGAAAAATCGTGAAAAACCGAGAACCGGCAATTGAACTGGTTCAAGTATGCTCGGTACTGCACGAGAAAAAGTGAAAACAGTTGAAAACCTTAGAAAAATATTAGAAATGGAAAACCGGGTGTTAACTTTAAAGGTTTGGCCCGAAGTTGGACCAAACGGGCTAAAAACGCTAACAGATTGGACCGGACCCAAGTCCAACATATATAAGGGTTCATTAATGAACCCTCATCTCATAAACACACACACAGAGCAGAAATTGAGAGGAGAGGAGGAAGAGGAAGAAAATACTATTCACATATCTCTTCTTTTCGCGATATCTCGGGCTAGGTGCTCCGATTTGCGTGCTGTCAGCGGCTACGTGTTTCTTGTGAAGAGCTATACAAAACCCATATAAGAAATTGGTATGAAAAGCTCGAAATCCTCTCAGTTCTTCTCCTCAACATTTCGGGTTTATTAGGGTTTTGGGTTAAATGAGTTTTTGTGATTTTGGATGTTTAGGTTTGCTCTAATCCTTGCATAGCATTGGATTTTGGCTATCAAATCTGTTGGAAAAGGTAAGAGACATTAAACCCTTGTGATATTATGTTTAAATGGAACCCTAGGTTGATTTGTGATGGTTTATGCATATATAGTTTGATTATTGTGAGTTTGAAGCTTGTTGGTGTTTGTTGGAGTTGCATTGGTGGCTTGCTTGTGGTGGGGAACTCAACTAGTGACATTTTGGAGTTTTGGTTCATATAGGGAATCGGCCAAGGTATGGTTTCGGTTTCTTCTATGTAGTATATAATATTCATGGACACTTAGGCTAGTGACCCATAGGATAGGTTTGAATTAAAAATGGTTGATGAGTGTTGAATGTTGTTGTATGTTGATTGATGATAAATTGATGGTTGTTGAGTTTGATTATGATTAATGATTTGTAGTGTTGAGAAGTGATTTTTGTTGATATATGTGATGTTAATGTTGATGATTTGGTAATGTAGTTGGAAAAGTGTTAATGGGGATTGATTATAATGTGATATGTTGATGTTAAGGTTGAGGATGATGAATGGTAAAGGAAGATGTGGTAAGCTTGGTGTAATGTTCAATAAAATGTTGATTTTGATGAGAAAGTGAGTTTGGAATGGTTTGGTATAGTTTTGGTTGTGTTTTATGAGAAGTTGTGGAAATTGTGAAGTTGGATAAAAGTTGGTTTTTGGTAAACTTTGTCTGATCATAACTTTTGACTCGGTTTTCAAAATCGGATGAAACTTTTCTAGAATTAAAGATCTTTGAAAATCCTTGTAATCGACATAAAGTTTGTGAAATTTGGAATTTTGTAGAGGAAGTTATGATCATTCAAAGATGGTGTTGAAAATCTGAAATTCTGCAAAGTTGCAGAATTTCAGGATTTCTTATGTGTGCGCACGCAAAGCCTTGTGCGCATGCACAACCCTGCGAAAATCTTATTCTGTGCGGACGCATAGACCTGTGCGTACACACAGGCAGGAAAGGGCTCTCTGCTTGCAGCGTTACCACAGCTTGTGTGTGCGCACATCAATAAAGAACTACGACCTGTGCGTACGCACAGTCCTGTGCGCACCCACAAATCGGGAAGGGTCATCTATTGGGGCGCCAGCACACCCTGTGCGAGTGAACAGACTTTAAAAATTTTAGTACCTGTGCGTGCGCACACTTTCAAAATCTTCCTGGGCGTGCGCACGCACATCCCTGTGCGTACGCACACGCCCTGTTTCACAAATTTAAACTTTGTTTTCAACTATTTCACCTTCCCAACCAGGTTGTAAGTTTCTATAACACCATTTTAAGGATTTTGGGCTTAATTTTGAGTATGAGGGATATGAGGTATAGCTAAAGGGTTTTAGTTGACGATTATTATGAAAAATTAGAAAACGAAGGCTTAGGTTTCTGGTGTGCTGAGAATGGGTTGGGTGAAGCGTAAAGAAGCAATTGTATATGAGATAAGAACTGAGGAACTATGAGTTCGGAATGGAAATCATGAATTGATAATGGTTGTGATGAGTCGAGGACTCAAAAGAAATGATGATCTGGATTGTTGTTGAGAGTGTGCGGAGCCTATATCTCCAGCATGGCAGATGTTTCTATCACATGACTTGTTGAATGTTGAGAGTGTGCGGGGCCTATATCTCCGGCGTAGCAGATTGTTCTGTTGCATGATTTTTGTTGTGGTTGGTTCCTTCTCTGCTGCATGAAGTGTGCGGGGCCTATATCCCTGGCGTAGTAGACTCCCTACTACATGAGTGTGCAGGGCACTATATCCTTGGCGTGGCAGAAAAGGCTACATCTGGGAGGATGTGTCGGGTTGGCATTTACGGACCGACAAGTGATATCACGAGCCAATAGGATAGACATTCATCATATGCGTCTCTTATGTGCTTATTTGCTTTGATTACTTGAGTTTTCCTAAATGTATAATATGCTTACTTGCTTCTTGAATTACTTGTTATATATTTGAATATTACCTACGTTTTACTTGCTTGTATTATCTGTGTTTGTATGGACTTTGAGGGGGTTAGGTAGGCGGTGGGGATGGGATCTCACTGAGGGTTGGATGGTGAAGGCTGTGGGACAGTGGTGAATAGTTTAGTTAGTAATCCCCTAAGTTAGATTTCCCTTTATATGCTATTAAGGTTTTAAGTCATGATAAGACTTATGTATATATGCGTTATGGTTTTAGTATGCTTTAAGATGAAATATTGTGATGGATATGGAGCTTAGGATTGTCTTTGGCGTCCTGGGGTCTTATATCCTACATTACTGGCCACTGTTATCATACTGAGAACCTCCGGTTCTCATACCATATTTCTGTTGTATTTTTCAAATGCAGGTCGTAATCCACCTCGGTGAGTTGCTCTGATGGTGACAGAAGCGGAGGATCATGATACCTTTTAGAGTTTTTTTGGTTTATTTTGTTTATATATATATCTCTCACTTTTGTATTTTGTTTTGCCTAGAGGCATGTATTGAGGGAACAAAATATGTACAAGCTGTTTTTATTGTCTGGTTATGTATGTCTGTATATGGCTAGCCGGCTTCAACTCCGCGAGCCGTGGCTAGATCCCTATGATATTATACTATTATATTTTGATATATCTCCTCTATTTCTTGTGCTCTAAGTTAGAAAATTCGTTAGTACGTTTTGCGCTTTGTAAATCCTATTTTTTAGCTATATCCTTCATCGGGCTTCTAGATTATACTATTCCTTCTATATATATTATGTATGAGCTTAGAACTGTAGTAATCTCTGACTAACCTTTGCTTTACGATGCGAGGTAAAGTTTAGGCTAATTAGGGTGTTACAGGCAACGGCGCCATAAATTTGAAAAAGAGCATTTTCGTATGGTTAGAAATTTCATTCAAAATAAATCCGTTGATAGTATAGTTCCCAACCAACTAATAATACTCAATTCAAATTTAAAAAGGTATTTTGGTTGTCACATGTACAAACCCCAATGAAAATTAACCGAAGTATTTAAACATCGGGTCATCTCACAAGAAATTGCAATGAAGTGATCAATTATTGGCTATGAAGATGCAACGGGTTTGATTTGTAGATAACAAGAAAAGTAAATAACAAGAAATGTAAATAACAGGAATTAATAAAAGAAAGGAAGAACTCTTGGCTAGACATAGGTAATTGAGATCACCATCCTTGTCTACAAACCAAATATTGACAATTATGAGGGACCAGATGTAACAAGAAATTAAAAGGGACAACTAAATCAAAACAAGAATTAAAAATTGGATCTAAGAGAATTAAACCTAAACTACCCTAAATTCTAGAGAGAAAGGAGAGCTTCTCTCTCTAGAACTCTACCCTAAAACATGGTGAAAAACTAAACTATGACTCCTTGGTTCATCTTCCTTCAATCCTTGGGTTCAATAGCATTAGAAATGAGTTGGATTGGGCCCAAAATGCTTCAGAAATCATTGGCCACGAGTTGCTTAAAATGGCCCATGCTGATCCTGTGACGTGCACACATGGGTGACACGTGCGTGTCACCTAACTGCAAGGAAACTATGGCAAAATGCATATCATTTCGAAGCCCCAGATGTTAGATTTCCAACGCAATTGGAACCGCTTCATTTGGACCTTTGTAGATCAAGTTATGATCATTTTAGTACGAAGATGCTTGATTGACAGCTTAGGAATTCCTTCATTTCTTCATGAGTCCTCCAACTTTGCATGCTTTTTCTTCATTCCTTTAATTCAATCTTTGCCTCCTAAACCTGAAATTACTTAACAAACATATCAAGGTATCGAATGGAATTAAAGTGAATTAAATTTAGCTATTTTAAGGCCTAAAAAACATGTTTTCACACTTAAGCACAAATTTAAGGAGAATTACAAAACCATGATATTTTGTTGAATAAATGTGAGAAAAGTTGATAAAATTCTCTAAATTAAGCCCAAGATAAACCACAAAATTGGGGTTTATCAAGAATCAAACCTTGTTCCTTGATGTACTCTTTTTTCTGACTTCACGATTTTTCCTAACAATGATTTTTCTTGAAGGGGTTTTAACGAGGCATCATAGCAAGGGCTAGGAGTCACAATAGAAAAAGCTCTTAGTAGCAAAATAGCATTTGTAAATTGTTCCTTCATTCATGATAATTCATCATTTATTCTATTGATTACCCTACTAACACTCACTAATTTAAGCTCGAAAAAATGCAAAAATCATTGCCCGACCTAAAATGGTCGGCAAGATAAAGTGCCGAAGTCCAAGTTAGTGTAAGAAGTTATACACGCAGATCGTGGCCAAAACTTGAAAAATCACTTGTACGAAACAAGTTGACAAGAGAAGTGGTCCCAAAATGAATTGCTAAAGTTATCTGACCTTACAAAAATTCACTCGGCAGGAGTTAAGGAAACTATTCACATATTTGAAGATAAATGTTAGCAAAACACTTATAAAAAAGTGTAGTAGAAGCCACGATGTTTCAAAAAGCCCTCGAAGGGGCAGAATCCATCAACAAAGAGTGTTTAACAAAATGTTCAAACTAAACTATTACAAAAGTAAAGTATTCACAAGACCCACAAACTAGGCCATCAAATATCAAGAAGTCAAAGAACAAAGAAGAGGGATCCTGTTCAACAGAGGTCATGTTGGAAGTTTCTTCAGGCTAAGCTAAGAAGGTAAGGAGAGTCTCTTCAAGTCGGATCGGAGAGAATGAGGGTTCTTCGTCCATCCGAGTTGGAAAGCTTTGAGAAGCTCCCTCAACCCAGGCATTCGATGTCTTGGGATTTTTAGAAAGGATGTAATCTTCAGGGGGAGGAAGATTTTTCCATCAACCACAATCATGTCGGGACTCAGGATCAATAAGAGAGAGATCCACCTCGAGAGCAACAACTCGAAACTAAGCTTTCAAGTTCTCGGTCATTTCTCCATACCTTAGGCAATCGACTTCTCCAAATTAGCATATCCCTCCTTCAGCTTGGCGACCTCATCCATCAAATCCAGTTTCTCCCTAAAAACTCGAGTGTAACTCTTATCAGCCTTCTTCTTTAAACCTTTCACCATGACATTTAAAGCTTCAGCATACTTTACCCTCTCTCTAAGTTTTGAAAGGTCGAAAATGAAAGTTTCCTTTTCCTTTTCCAACTCCTACTTAGACTCCTGTAGAGATGCCACCTCAGCCTATAAGTCCGTCAAAGTTTCCTGAGTGGCACCAAGAGGAGTCTCTTCAAGTTGTCTCAGCAAAGCAGAACAAAATCTGGCCGTCCTAATCCCACTTCAGGCTAAAACCTAAATGTGATTTTTTATAGAAACATCGTCCATACTAATAAAACTATGGGGAAGGACGTGTATCTCACAAAAAATCACAATATTAAAACCTTGTTCATACACACTTCCAGACTCAAAAGTCTTACATTTTTTTATTTTGGCCCGGGAAAAAGAGGAACGAGAGGAATTGTCTGAATATCGGATCCACCAGGAGGAGTAAAAGGAGGAGGAGTAGGATCAGGAAGAATCTTAACTAATTGAGAGGGACCCAAATCCTACTTGGAGGAAGAGAGGTCACCTAACCTTTCAACCTCTTTCAATTGAATGACTCGGGCAACATTCTTTTTGGCTTGACAAAGGCTCTTCAAGGCATTCAACCCACTAGTCATCTTTGCTGCAAAATCAAACATCAAAGTCGGATTACATATGCATAATAAATACCAACAAAAAGGTATCTACAAAATGCAAAGAAAGTACTACATAGCTCAGACGTAGCTTGGCTTTCCTACCAGGAATTTCTTGGTATCAAGGTTAGGAGCTCGGCCCTAACACTCTTGGGACAGGATAACTACACACTTTTCTACCTCATATAAATCCTCAAGGTTGTATTTTATAATTGTGGGGAACTCCTCCCAATATAAACTAAAAAGGACTTCATCTCTCTCATTTAGAAAGAAAGGAGGAATACTCTCAACTGATTGGATCTTGAAAAAATATTTTTTGAAATCATGAAATGAATCGTCAAAAATGAAAAAGACCTTCCTTCCTTGAACAGCCCGGAAAGAAATCCAGCTCTATTTTTCGGAACTAAATGGTTTAGTGAGTTGAAACACAAAAAAGAAAACTTTTGAGGATAAGGGTACGTCGAGTTCTCCACTTATTAGCTAATAAATTTTTAGAAAACCCTAAGAATTATGATGGAGTTGAGAAGGGGCAACTTTACAGAGATGGAGAATTTTAGCTTCAAAATCAGAAAAAGGGAGACTCGCCGCCTGCCTAGTAAAACAGTATTCATACATGTAAATAAAATAACGTTCCGACTTGTCAAGTCGGGAAAAATAAATTCTATCCTTGAGATCAGCAACCACAATCTCGTATTTATTCTCATCCCCCCGATCTCTACACAACCTATATTGTCTAGGAAAAATTTCGGCATACTCATTATTAATTATAGGGACAACAGAAAGTACAGTAATATCTACCTAGTCTTGGTCGGATGGAACTTTAGAAGACATGTTGAGTAGTACTGAACGAGACATAAAGCTATACCTACAACACAGCAAAAGAAAATCATCACAATAAGTTGGAAAGCCGAGTACAAAAACACAAATATTCAGACAAGTCCGCAAGAGGTCGGATCGTCTTCAACAATATAAAAGAACTTCATAGTTCTTAAAACCTCTTGTGAGCCTAGCAATCAAACCACATTACTAGAACTTGAAATGGCGCCATTTTCAGAGGGAAAAACGACACCATTTGGGGGCATAGAGCAAAGGCCCCACATTTAATACGTAAAGGAATACTTTTCAAAGAAAAGAATGCAGAAGTCCAGAACAACCACGAAAATACAATTTCAAAAGAATATCAATAACCATCAATAGGAAACCATTTTTCACACAAACATCAAGAACGATTGTATCCAGAAGCACATTATCCATCAAAGAATAGGGGTGCGGAAAATAAAACAAGAAATGCAAGACCAACCTTGATTGAATGCGAAATGAAGGAGTGCACGTAGCAGTAAACACACGAATGTTCCAAACCTCTCAAGAAAGTACAAGCGAAGATTCAAAGTAGAAATTCAAGATGAAGAAATCTCGAAAGCAAAAAAGGGTTTCAACGAAGAAAATGAAAAGCTTTAAGAGAGAATGAAATGAAAACGTTTTAGAAGAAGCAAAAAGAAGAAAGAAAAAAGGGGTTGAATATTTATAAGACTCTAGGGGCAGAATGGTAAATTCACTCCCCCTGACATGCACGATTACCAAAATAATTGTACAGAACGTACGAATGATCATGAAAAGACATAACACTTCAAATTTGCAAACATGTCGAGTACCCGACTAACTCCTTGAAAGGTGGTTTACTCGACGTGCTAAACCGACACCACAATAAACTAAGCCCAACCTGTAAATGCTTGAATCCAATCTCATGAAGTTCGGTCTCAAGCAGGGGCACTGTTCATACCCTGGCACAAAACAAAGCCAGGCCCAAAATAAGTAAAGCCCAATCAAAAGACATCAACTGGATTAACACCTATCTAATCTCATAGAGGTCGGGTGCAACGATGTTATACAAACCCTACTTACCTGAATCAATAACTAACTCCTACAATCTCTACTACTCATTTAGAAAGGAGATCTCAACAACTTCCCTAACAAAAGGGAACCGTTATCCACCATTAAAGGTGGAGCTACTCTAAAACGTGGTTATCGACTCTACATCCACCACTATAAATACACAGACACCCCAAGTATACTTCGAATCCGATCTACAAAAATCTGCCTAAAACCCTTGTTAACTTAAGTATCGGAGTCCCTTGTAGGTACCATCCTCCATCTCTTCACGAGGAACTCGAACGGCAACATATTGACATCAGTAAACATCGAACACTACCCCAAAAGAGTTTAGACCTCACGTTCAGCCCAAAAACAACTCGGTTTCAAGTAACTCTCGGAACAAACACTAATAGAAGACACAATTTATTTTTTATTTTTTTAATTATTTTTATTAATTTTTTATAATTATATTTTTTCCGAAACTTTTAAATAAAAAGTTAAAAATAAATTAAACTTTTATAATTTATTTTAATTTATCACTAAATAAAATACAAAAATTTAATTTCTGTGTATCTCATCTAGCTATTTGTTCTCAAGCATAGTTATCAAATTCGGCTCGACTCGGTCGGTTCGACCAAAAATCTGGTCACCCAATCATCTGGCCGGGCCAAGCTATTTGTCGAACCGTTTAAGTAATGAACTTGGTGAAAACTGGTTCGACTCGGCCGTCATGAAAATTGGTGACCGGGACCGATTCATATAACCCGGACCCTTTTTTTTTAAAGGAAAACGGTGCCGTTCTCTTCATCACTTACTCCCCTGCGCTGTGGTGCCCAAACCTAGAACCAACATCCATCTCACCTCTCTCTTCTCTAGCCACTCTCTCCCAGTCTCCCTCAAGCTCGTCGCTGGCTCCTCAAGCTCGCGTCGCTCCCTCAAGCTCGCGTCGCTCCCTTAAGCTCGTTGCTGCCTCAAACTCGCGTCGCCGCCTCAAGCTCGTCGCAAGCTCTGTCGTGCTAAGTTCATCTTCCTGCTTCGGCCATCAACGCTTCCTCCGCCGTGAGTCTGGGTTTAGGGTTTCAGCTTCGGCCCAGAACTTTCATCAACGCTTGCTTCGTCTCTCTGAACTCTGAAGCAAAGTTCAAAATCACCCAACCAAACCCTAGGTTCTCCCTGCAATGGTTCTGCCGTAGTGCTGTCGCCGTCCATGCTGTCGGCGCCTACGCTTCCTCTCTTGTAGCTCGGCGTCCTCCTTCCCCCTGTCCCCGTCCTCCCGGGCTTCTCTGTTCGAGGCTTGGAGCAGCTTGCCGCCGTGTCGCCGGTCGCCGTCGTTTCGCTGGTCGTCGTCCGTGTCTCCGTTGAAGGTTAGTAGTACTGCTTTCACTTCTTGGGTTCTTCTCTTCCTTTTATGCTCTGTTTGCTGATTTTTGAATGTGAAATTGTGAATGATTAATGAAAATCAAATAATTGATTTTGTGCCTCTTTTTTTAATTCCTAAAATTTTTGTTGAAATTTTCTTGCTGCTGCTAAAAATGGATTAGGGATTAGGGATTAGTTGTTGCTATTTTGTAATTAGGGATTATGCTATGTTAGCTTTATTGATTTCAGGTTTAGTGTGATTAGGGATTACTTGTTGCTGTTTTGTAATTAGGGATTATGCTCTGTTAGCTTTATTGATTTCAGGTTTAGTGTGATTAGGGATTACTTGTTGCTGTTTTGTAATGTTTGTTGCTGAATGCTAAAATGGAAATCGAATTAAATGCTGTTTGTTGCTTCCATATATTTTCTTTGATAGTATTTTTCCGATTATAAATTCTGGTTTTGAGTCAAAACTTTGTATTTGTTTTGTCTGTAGTTTGATTTGAGATCATTAGATCTGATCCGATCCTATTAAGTTCAAACTATGCGTTTGGATTTTTGGTGTAGAATTGTTGGTTACCTCTTTGAAGTGTGTATTTCTTGTAATTGGATCTGTTTTGAACTGGATTGTGATTTTATGCTGCATTAGGTGTTGATAGTTCATCTTGGGTGTAGTTTTGGGATCATTTACTTGTTAATTCTTGGACATTCAGTTTAGTAAGGATCTTCTTGTACAAATTTGTTATCTTTCTTTAGGTTCCTTATAGATTTATTGGTAATAAATTTATATAAATGCTGGATCATTTTGAACATGTCTGTTGGCATAATTTCACTTTGTAGTATATATCATTATGTCTTAAATGGTCTCTGAAGTCTTATCTTTGAACGAGGTGTTTTTGTACTCTTTATTTTTAATTAGGCCATTTTCAAGATGGAGTATTAATTTTTTTTTTCTTTTCATATATAACATTATTAGCTGTTTTTATCTGTCTAGGTGGCCACAAGTCCACAACTGAAGGAATATATAGGTTATGTAATATTTCTACAGAGATTCAGGCATAAATATGATCAAAACTTCTGTTGGAATATATTTCATTTATTTGTCTATAGAGATTCAGGCATAAATATGAACAAAATTAATATTTGATTATTATTATTATTATTATTATTATTATTATTATTATTATGTTTGTAAAGACTTACATTTTAAATTTTAATACATAATTTTAATTTTATTTATATAATTTTATATATATTTTTTTAATTATGGCCGGGTCAACCGGGTGAATCAGTGACCACTAGTTGAACAAATGACCCGGTGACCCAGTCATATGACCGGGTTGATTGCCGGTTCGGTTCTGATAACTATGTTTTCAAGTGTCATACCTTTTTGAGAACCGATCGCAGCCCTAGGGCACGCAGCGCACAAGGCAGCCACGCACCCTCAGTCCCCTCACCCTAACGTACGGCGCCACCTTTCCCTCTCAGCCCTCTCTCTGTCTCTCACCAGCCACCGTCACCACTCACCAGTCTCAGAGTCACCTTGGTCCGCGCCAAAGCTCCTCTGTTCGACTGCTTCTCTCACCTTCACGGCCACGGTGCTGCACTGCTTCTCGGTGACGACGACCCTCAGTGACGACGACACCACCAGTGGCTGCAAAGTGCGATGGCGCTTCTCTGCTCTATTTTCCCGGGCTGCTGTCCCCGGTCGTCTTCTTCTTTGCCACCATCAGTCAGCCACTAGAAGCCCCGGCGAAGAGTAACGGGATTTCACTGTTTCCCACGTTTCCCACTCATGGCTGAGCTTACTTCAACTCCATCCACTTCTAACAACGCCAATTTATCTTGTTTCCAACTGACGGTTACTTATGCTGCTTCTCATTCTCATTCCAATTTATTTGTTCCCCTAAGTATTTTTCCTCTTTTCATTTCTTCATAGTTCTGATTCTTCCTGTGTTTTCCGTATGCGAAGGTTTGCTTGTATGAATGGTGGCTGGTTAAAGCTAAACATGGATTCGAAGGAAAGCAGTTAGCCATTGGAGGCATTGCATCAAAAACGTAAGAAACTTAGCTTGATTTTGTATTAGGGTTTTTCGTGACCTTGTTTTACCTCCTTTAATGCATTTTGGTGATTTGTTGAAATTGCTTTGGAGTAATGTCTTCCTTGAAATATGTAATCTGGTAATTGCATAACTTGATTCCGTGAATCAGAGAAGAATTAGTGCGTGTCTTCACCAGTGCTCCCATTGCGAAACGGCATGATCTGTTCTCTCTTGAGACCACAGATGGGGTTTATATTATCATAAGGGGTTTCATTGACAAGCAGCGCACCATTGATAATGGTTTCCCTCATGAGGTTTGTAGCCATTACTCATTGGTGTATTCTCTCTCTACTTCTCTACTTGATTAATTGCGTTTGCAAATTGATTCATTACATGGTGGTTTGGGAACTTCATATGGCATCAATATGTATATTCTGTCTTGGAAGAGATTTATACTTGCATCTACCCATGAATTCCTTCATAATTAAGCAGTTTAGTGCTTAATCTTGTTGACAAACTTTTAAATGATGGGTCAGCAGTAGATTGGATGGAAACTATTAAGTTTTGGTTTGCGAACAAGCATCAAAACAATGTAGAATTTGTATGTCTTCCCAATTTGATTTTTCACCCGTTTTCTATGTTGCTAGGTTTTCAATCATTTCTTATTTGGTTTTCCTCAAAACTGGGAAAGTTTTGCAGCAGATTTGATTAGGGATGAATCAACTATTGGCACTAATTTGGGTAGTGCTGTTCCTAAAAATGTATCATCAATTGATCCTGAGATCTTCTCTGCCGGTAAATATTTGGATGATGTTGAATGATTTGGTTCTATGATTATTTGCATTCACACGTCTTATAGTTTCTTTGATATTTTATCATTTCGTATCTCCAAGATCTTTTGTTATCCAGCTTGATGTTTTAAGTGTTACAGGCACAGCTCAAGAAAAATCTATCCTGTCTTCTTCGAAACCTTTAAAGGAAGCATTTGGAGCTCATGGGAAGCCACATGCTGAGGTTGAATGGCATGATTCTATCGCTACATGTGGGGTTAATGCTTCTCAAGGTAGTGGCAGCATTAGATGTGTTACCAGGTTTCATAACATGAAAGTCTGTCAGCAGAAGCAGCTAGCTTCTGGAATTACTCTCAAACATCCAGAGGAACTGAACAGTCCAGTGACACCAGTTCAGTTGCAATCTCTGGAAAAAGTGACTACAGAAAAAGTAAATACACCGTCGGAGCATCTCGATGAAAGCTCTACATCTAGAGTTTCTAGCACTTTATTTGAAAATAAAGAAGACTGTTCTAGGAGAAACAAAGCTACAAGTGAAAAAAGTCAGATCACGTGTGAAAGAAAAAGGACTAAATCTGCCACTGCAACCAAATATCCACGAAAAAGGGGTTTAAGCCCCTCGATCATTGGTGAGAAAGAGAAGATATCCTCAGTGTCTGCTCTATCAAGTTTCAAAAAGTCCAGATCAGGTAAGTATTCCCTGTTAGTTATTTCCCAGTTCTCATTCATAAAAGCTAAATCTTATTTGGCCTAGAGATACGTAATGCACTAGTGCACTTTTCATGCACTTACTAATATTTCGCTCGATGTTACTGTTAATCTTCTTGAATTTTGTGCTCGAATTATATTGCAGGAAGGTTGCTTCTACCACCCCTAGAGTTTTGGCGTAACCAGATACCAATTTACAATGCAGTATGTGATATCTTTGGTTGATTTTACAGCTTTCAATTAGCTTTTTTTTTTTTTTCCTGACCCCAGTATTTCCTTTACTTTTATTTATGAAATGTATATGTCAGATTTGGTTAGCACAGAAGTTTCGTTACTACCTATTTTCCACTTTTTCATTTTTTTTATGTTACCATCTAGGACCATGAGGTTACAGAAATTCAGGGAGGTGCATCTGTGGTTCAATAGATAAAGGTTCTTCAGCATCATTGAGCCGGTACTTCTTTTGTTGTAAATCAATAATTTCCAGTTGAAGATTCAAATTTCCCTTGTGTAGATGCTTCGTTGTTTACATTTGTCATTTTTCTGATAAATTCATTCCTATTATGCTGCCTGATCAGTGGATGCTCTTGTACTGTAGCTCATGATATTTAGCAAGTGGAGGTCAATCTGTGCTAAAGCTAATACAAAACTAAGATGTTAACTGTTACTAGTTTGAAGAAAATCACAAAATTTCCTAGGAGAATTTGACATATTTTAGAGGTAAGTTGGAATATAATTGAAAATTTTGGGTCTTTGTACTGAAACATTGTTGTAGAACTTCTGTTCATCTAGGTCTGTGGTACAAAACGGATGTAGGATGCTTGAGAGGATTGTTTGATGGTAGTTTGTTTAACCTCATAGAATTAAACAAAATAAACAACAAAAATAAGTGTGGAATCTAAACTTTTTTGAAAACTGAGCATAAAAGGACAAGTATTTCTCTTGGGTGAAAAACCAATGCTGTTTAAACAAGTTTCATCAACAACGCAAAAGACATGGGAAGAGGGATCTAATTGGAGAAATAGACAAGCGGGGATACATTGCAATGCATGGACTCCAGATTTTATTGTTTCTTGTTGAAAATAGTCCATGTTATTTGGAAGAGTCTATGCTTCTTTGCTCTGTGGTACATAAAACCTAATAATAGACAAATAGTATATTTTAGTTTTAGACTTATTGAGTTATAGTTCTTACTTCTCACTCCTTATCAGGTCAACAAAACTCTCAAACAACTTCATCCCTAGCTCAACTGAAATTTATAGAAACTTTAGATGATAGAAATAAGATTTATTACATTTAAATTGGGAGTATGCATTTTATTAGTTCAACTCACTTGTCAAATTAAATACCTTGGCAGTTAACTGATGCTCTCTGTGAAATGCTTTAGATTTGTTATATACAGGCATGCTTTCTTCTTTATTAGTTAAACCTTGCACCTGTCATTATATCGGCAATCGCGACAGAAAATTTCTGTGCTCGCTACAATTATAACACTACACATACTTTCCTAAAAGACAAGCATGCCTATTTTTAATCTTTCAAGACAGGAAAATGCATAATAAGCTGGTTACATCGAGGGAGGCTTTTCGCTCACACCTTGATTATGTGAATGTCAACGTATTTCCTAATTCTGTTGGTTCTAGTGGTTGTATGGTCGTGGTAACAAATTTGGGTGGTAATGTGCATCAGTTGCAATTTGCAAGTTGTTACTTATTGCAATATAAT
The DNA here is from genome assembly GCF_003086295.3 of Arachis hypogaea. Taxonomy (NCBI): domain Eukaryota; kingdom Viridiplantae; phylum Streptophyta; class Magnoliopsida; order Fabales; family Fabaceae; genus Arachis; species Arachis hypogaea. Next base: position 46,299,748 of record NC_092055.1, read on the forward strand.
TTAGCTGATTAATCTTCATTGATAAAAAGTTACAGTATTATACTGTTACCATGATAAATATTATTGCAAAACTGCACTCTTGTCTCTCCTGGTAGTGGGTACAAGTGTATAATTATTGCATTTCCATTTTAATATTACATTGATTTGAAATGGTTTCTTAATTTTGCAGGTTCATGATGTGTAAAGAGGCTTTAAGTATGGAGCTGGTATTCTCCGTGAATGTGAATAGGTTAGAGATGTAATGCTTGAATGATACGATGGTTAGGTTATGTAAATTTTGTATATTGATGATTGTCTAGCATGATTTTGCTTAATTAAATGTGTCAATTTAATTAAATCTGGCATGGTTTGTGGCTCGAATAGAATTGACAAAAAAAATGGGGCATTTTCTTTACTTTTTTTGGTCTTGGGGCATTTTTTAAAATCCTAAACCTTTAAGGAAACTTGGACCTTTTCTTAATATGGATAATTTATTGTGAATTGCAAGCTGCTCTCCTCCTTTTCTTAAAAGAAGCAGTAGTAATGGATAGAGTAGGGTAAAGTTTAGATCCAATCCTAATTTTATTTGTGGGATGATTTTTTTTACTAAAACTCAACTTATCCTATCCTTAGGTTTATAAGATGTCAATTCTAATTCTATTCGTCCTCAACTTGCAAGTATTTAACCAATTCTACCTACAGGTTGTTAAAAAAAAAAATGCAATATTCAACAATCTGATGATATCTTTGAGTTGTAATTTGATATTTATATATTATCAAAACTTTGACTTTTATATAAACAAATATATAAAATATCTAATTTAAGATTTTAGCTTGATGATTAAGAACTTTTTATATCAATAAAAGATTTTTGGTTCAACAGTCAACGCACCCTTAGCACATTTTTGAGATAAAAAGTCTTTAACCAATTTAGTCCATGACCCAAATATTCTTGTTTCCCGCCAAGTGGCGCAATGCACAGCATAGCTCAAAGCTTCATTTTTCAAAAATGTCAACCTTTCTGAGTTTCTGTTTTTCTCCTCAAACCCTAATCCCTAATTTCAAAATTGTTTATCATCTTAATGCGTGCATCTCCCACCCTCCTTCTTTCCCTATCCACCCTCACATGACCTGAAATGTTGCCGTTCGAGGAGGATCTGTTTCTGGAACCTTCATCATCTTCTTCTTCCACGAACTAGGTTTTCCCCTTCGAAGATTCCCATGGCACCTTCACCAGCACTGACTACGAGGTGAAGGAGTATAGGGAGCAGTGGATGAAGAACGAAGACATCGCTTATGTTGTAGTGAATTGCATGTGCCATTATGATACCGGGTTTAGGGTAAGCCTTTCTTATTGCATTAATAACATTTATCATAAACTAGTCATCTCAGAATGAGTAACAATTAGATTTATATATTTTCTATTGAAAACAAATTGGCATGATTGATTGCTGAAATTAGTGGAATTTTATGGTAAAATATTAGTTGGTTAGCTCATGTGCCTAGCAAGTAGAATTTGATCAAGTTTAGTACTTGGAAGCATCAATGACGATATGATGGGATTTTTTCATGTTTTTAATTCCTTGTGGCGTGTTGTTTGTCATTGCATTAATGCTGTGTTGTTTTCTTATATTGCTATGTTATTTATTCAAATATGTGTATCTTCTCCTAAGGCATACAAGTGGATGATGCAAAAACCCTGGTTCGGTTTCATTTCTAGCAGATTGCATGGGTAATGATTAATGAACAAAAAGTTTTCAAAGTGGCGTGGGATTTTTGATGATATAATTGATCATGGCTGTGTCCCTAGTGAGTCAATGTTTTGTGTATTAATTTCTGTATATCCAGTGCGCCTGTTCAAGATATTCTGGATGAAGCATTCATCATTTACAGTCATATGATTGAGGTTACCAACCTTGCCTTGGCTTGCATAATTCCCTCTTCGTGTCCTTGTAAGTAAACCAGGGAACTTTTCAAAGCATTACCTAAAACAAGCTAAATTTATCTATTGTAATTTAGTTGCAACTGGACTTGGTGTACATTACTACATAAAGATAGCAATGAAGGCCTAATTTGGCTACATAGTTATCAGGATATCGTAGATAAATAAAGGATATCGATTGAAGAAACAGATGCAATGTGCTGGAATTGAGGAAGGCAGGGACATGCTTTTATCCATATTGAGGGCTTCCATGAGGGAGGGGGATGCGGTCGAAGAAGGAAAAGCTTGGCTCAAATTTCTCCAGTCCAAAAGCAACCCCCCCCCCCCCCCCCCCCAAAAATCACAGGCCACCGTGTATAAGATGGAAGTCTTCTCAAAGGTTGGTATGTTATGCAAGTCTTTGGATTTATTGAGGGAGATGCAGGGACAACTAATAGCAAGACATGATGAAGCACATACTAAAATAACTGAGATACTGGTGCAAATATTGAGAAATAGAACTTGTTGGTACTTGGTAGACATGATGACAGATTTTGTCAATAGTGGTTTGAAGACATTGGCACCATCATATGTACTTTGGTTGAGTTTACATGATAAATGGGAGCTGGAATTGTATCAGTGTCTGGAGAAGTGCCCTAATTCTGCGAATAAAACATGATACTATTGCCATCTCTGTGATGCACATCATCTTAAGTACATGTCTTGTAGAGATTACATAAAAGCAACTGAGACATATAATTTCATGTGCCAGAAAAAGTATGAATTGAAACACCATTAATGGAAAAGCTTGAATATATCTTGAACTTGAGCAGGAAAATTGTTAAAAAAACCAGTAAACCTGATGCTAATCAAAGGGTAGAGGGAAATGTTAAGTAGGTTGCTTTTAGGTGGTTTGCAGATTGATTCTGATGATGAAATGAAGGAATGTATAATCCATTTTGATTTCAATAATAAAACTTACAACCATGAGAGTAATATATATGGCTAGTTTTACGAGTGGCTGCATCCTTCTTGCAAGTTAAGTGATGACAGTCAGGAAATACCAGAGATATTTTGTATTGTTGCAACCTCTTATTTTGGTTCTATGCTGATCAGTTAGTCAAGGAGTCAACCTACAGTTTCTAAACTAGTAGTCCACAGGTGGATATCGCCTAGTGTTCTTGCATAGCGGTATATCTATGGTGGCCATAGAAGTTCAGCGGGAGAACGTTTTGATGAATATAAAGGGAAGTAACACAGGTGTTGACATCATTGTCAAAGGGTTAAAAGCCATGTACATCAGAAGTAAACAGGTCTAGAAATTGGTTGAACCTTATATAAATTATATGTTAGAGAATTTAAAAGATTTTCTTTAGTGCAGGAGATAATGCTTTAAGGAAGGATTCAATGGATACTCAACATAAATTTCAATAGTAAGTCAGATTCTGATGGATGAGGGTAATAATTCAACAACAATGATCATTGCCTTAAGAGCTTGCTGGACAAAATTATCTTTTGATGAGTAAAATTTGTTAATTTCCTCTGAATGTAAAGATAATGCTTGGTTTTGTTAATTTCCTCTGAATGTTTAGCTATTACTTGGCAGTGTAATATTGGCATTGCTGTGTTAATTGAAAGGCTTCATGTCATGATCAGGTTGTCGATGTCATGATCAGGTTGTTGATTTCAGTTTCTCCCTGAATTTCTTCTATTATTTCTCATGAAATTAATATCAGTGTAAACAAACAATTACACAAGTACACTCCACCAATACAGTCACTTGCCAGGTCACTTGTATGTTCTCACATACACTATACACACTACTATGTTCTATAGCTTTGTTCTTTCTATTTTTATCTTTTAGGGTTAGACTGTTGAGCTAATTGTGCCTTATGCCACAGTTTGTAGCAAGAATTTATTCGGTTTCTGCCTTTTTCAGTCCAATATTTGCAAACATTTTATTGTCTTTTGATCAGAATCTCTTTACTTTTATTGTCTGTTATTGTATTTCACATGGGGGGCTCTTCGATCATAAATCATGGTCATGGAATATTTGTAATGCGACGTATTTGGGGGTGTCTGGCATAGTGGCTTTTTCAAGTTAGGGGTATATATTCGCATTATCGTAATTCCTTGAATACTTTCTGATCCTTGTGTTTCTATTTTGCATCGACCTTTCTTTTTACGTTTGTTGCTGAAATTTATATATTCTGCATCAGAAGTTTTAGTTGTATGGAATGGAACTATGGATCACTACTATTGACAAAAGGTTAATGTACTTGTGTTAATATACTTTATTGGATTTATGTCTGAGGTTTTTTCTTTTTATAAATAATGTTTCAGGTTAATTAGGCAATTGCGATTGTAAGACCTAAGTTTGTGGTTGGTTAAACAAAAAAAAAAGTATAGGTACACAATGAAAATATTAAACAATGTGAACAATGAATATATCGGATGTTCAATTTAATAGGTATGTAGATGGTTATTCTAATATTAAGATTTAGATGAGTAATTTGGGGATATAGTGTGTTTTACTTGAATTGGACCAATTTTAAGATTCGTTCTTCATGTTGTTTAAGAAAGTCATTGGTTATCTAACAATAGGATAACCCTTAAATTATGTTATTCATACATTTGTATAAAGATTTTTTTTTTATAGATTCATATTTGTAAAAATTGAACGTTGATAAGATTATTATTTAACAATTCATATTTTTGCACTTGTTAAAATTTTTTGTTTTTGTCAAGAAAGATACTGGATAAACAAGTGTTTTATAACTAAGTCTTAATTAAGTTTCTAAAAAGTTTTTTTTTAATAGCAGAAATATCGAAATTTTACAAAAACAAATATAGAAATTTCTTGTACTAAAATTTTTTTAAAAAATACAGAAATTTCTAAATAAAATACAAAGTTTCTAGATAAATAACAAAAGAAGAGATGTGGTCAATGAGTTATAACTCAAATGACAGTCTCTCAATATTTACCTAAGAGGTCGCGGGTTTGAGTCTTCCTATTTTCGGTAAAAAAAAAAAATAAAAACAAAAATAAAAGAAGAGATGTGTTGAGAAAAAAATTGTAGCAGAATTGTCTCAATTTTGTCATGTCGTCAATTCTGTTAATAGTATCCTTTAATAAATTTTGATTTTATCCTTTAATAATATAAATTTTTACGGTACATAGTTATTTAATTATTTTTCAATCACATTTAAGTAAATTGCACTTAATCACAACACTTTTATTTTTAATAAATTTATTTTTTATAATTTTATTCTTAAAAATTTTTACTTATCATGAAATGTTTGTAGAATGACTAGTACATAAACTTGTGAAAAAGAAAAAAACGGGTATGATACATATACAATAAAGTATAAATTGTAGGTTTTGTCTCTAATGTATCAAAATTCTTTAATATTTAATTTTGTTAAACTTTATTTTTAATTTTATCGTTCAATAATATCAATTTTTTTTCGGTAGATAATTATTCAATTATTTTTTTTAATTTTACTTTTAATCACATTATTTTTGTCTGAGTGAATTTATCTTTTATTAAAAGAAAATTAAAAAAATTAAGTAACTATTCGTCGGAAAAAAATTGAAATTATTGAAGAAAAGATTAAAATTTATTAAAAAGTTAAAAATAAAATTAAGCATTAAAAAAGTTCAGTATATTAGAGACAAAAAGATATAATTTATATTTTATTATACATGTACATACTCTTTCTTTTTCTTTTCGAAAATTTATATATTACTCATTCTACAAGTATGAGTAAAAATATTAAATTAGTAATGCAATTCATTCCGTTAAAATTCATTATCATTTTATTTGATTTTTGTAATTCTTTTAAGAGTAATGTATCGATTTTGTTTCCAACATTTTCGTCCTATTTAAGTTCTTAACGTTTCAAAATTATGTCAATTTTGTTCCACCGTCAATTCCGTTAACAGATCACTAACGGCAGGACAAGATTTAGATGATTTGGAAACGTTAGGAACTTAAATAGGACGATTTAAACGTTATGGACAACTTTGAGATCTATCCCAAACGTTAGGGACAAAAACGATACTTTACTCAATGTTTAAAATTACTCTGTTGGTTTCTATAGTTTTACCAAATTTGTAATTAGATTTTTATATTTTTTTAATTGGGTCTTTATATTGCTTTTAATTTTATAATTAGATCCTCTTCATTTTGAAAATGTTAAAATTAACGAAATATTCTTCCAAAAATACGTGGTTAAAGATCTAATTATATTCTTAATTGTGGATATCTTTAATTTGCGAAAAAATATTTAGTTAACTCTAATTTTTTTTACACTAAAAAAGACCTCATTATAAAATTAAAAACAACAAAGAGACCCAATTAAAAAAAAAATTATAAAAACTTAATTACAAACTTGGTAAAATTATAAAGAGTAAGAAAATAATTAAACCTATTATAAAATAGAAAAAAAAAGAACTTTGACTTTTTCGACTCTTTTAGGACACTTGGTTAGAAGCTTGATTGATCAATAACTTATTCATCTAGTACTATTTTTTAACAATTTTTATTTATAAAAAATATATATCAAATGATTATGTATTGATGTGAAATTTTATGATTTAGAACGTATAATTTTCTTACCCAACAGTGACTTTTATATAATGTTATTTCGGTGAAAAAAAAATTAATAATGTGATGTTTATTTAAACTTATACTAGTGTCATTTTTTTTTTTCTAATTCTTTATGAAACAATACAGTTGAATTGAATGTATGTGCCAAATTATTTTGAACGAATAGATATATCATATATGAACTTGTTATAAAATATTTGTATAAAATATTTGTATTTTTGCATATGCAATGTATTGAACTTTGAATTAATATCGTCCACCACTGTATTTAGGTGCAAATATTTATAACTAGCACCACCTATAAATATCAAAGATACCAAAACTACGGCTTTAGGGGTTAATTGATGGTCCATATAAAAAGTACTCATAGCACCATACTTTCTTGCCCTTTTTTCTTGGGTCGTGGAATGCTTCTATGCTTTGAAGATGTGTATAATTGTCAAACATTGAGCTTAATTTAGAGCTCATGTGAATGTGGTTGGCAGAAAATGCATGTAATGCCACCCCATTTGATAATTAAGACCGTTCATGATTTTATCAACTTAGGATTCAACATGTGGGTTGCATTTTCTGCCGTATGTTGAAGAAAAAGGGTTACCATAATAATAATGTTTCATAAGGTCATCTCCAATTTAACACGCATACTCACTCCCTTCCCCTATAAGGAGACTATCAAATACATCTCTACAAGTCAATCAAACAAAAGGAATGCTTGTTTAAGTATTTTATTTTACTTTAGTAGATTGTTTTTGACAAAGTTTACATTGTATTATTGCAACATCAGTTATTTGATTTACACTTAAAAAAATACATAATAGTACTAGCGAATAATAATATAATTCACAAGTAATAAGCCTCATTTTCTTTCTACAAAAAAATTTGATAAAATCTGGTAATATGCTTTTTTTGGTTTAAAACTGCCATAATCATCAGAACCGCCATTAAATACAAGTTAATTACAGAGACAATAAAAAATGTCATACTCTAATATAAATGTTATTTTAAATTCTTGAGTAAAGTATTGTTTTTGTCCCCTAACGTTTCAATCGTCTCATTTAAGTCCCTAACGTTTCAAAACTGACTCAATGTTGTCCTGCCGTTAGGGAGCCGTTAACAGAATTGACGGTGGGACAAAATTGAGACGATTTTGAAACGTTAAGGACTTAAATAGGACGAAAACGTTAGGGACAAAAATGATACATAGAAATAAATTTTAATTTTATCCTTCAATAATATCAATTTTTTACTATACATAGTATTCAATTATTTTTTAATCACATCTAAATAAATTACACTTAATCATATTACTTTCATTTTAAATAAATTAATTTTTTTTATAAATTTACTCTTAAAGATTTTTAGTTATCATGAAATATTTGTAGAATGACTAGTATATATACAATAAAATATAAATTATTCTTTTTGTCTCTAATTTATCAAAATTCTTTAAAAATATAAAAAACTAAATTTATTTAAAATAAAAATAATGTGATTAAGTGTAATTTATTTAGATGTAATTAAAAAATAATTGAATACTATGTATAGTAAAAAATTAATATTATTGAAAGATAAAATTATATTTTTATGTATCGTTTTTGTCCCTAACGTTTTCGTTCTATTTAAGTCCCTAACGTTTCAAAATCGTCTCAATTTTGTCCCGTCGTCAATTCTATTAACGGATCCCTAGCGGCAGGACAACGTTGAGTCAATTTTGAAACGCTAGGAACTTAAATAAGACGATTGAAATATTGGAGATAAAAATAATACTTTATTCTAAATTTTTTTTTGTAGCGTATATATGAGTGATGTCTGAAAATTAATATTTTTAAAACTGTTTATTGGGAAAAAAAATTAATAAAATAACTACTTTGATATTCTTTGAAAATTAGAGAATAAATTATCTTTTTTTATATCATAAATCTAATTGTATATGCAGTTAAAAATGTGTAAACTGTAAAATAAGTTTATTATAGAATAATACAAAAAAAAATAATCCTAAAATACACTATGAAAGAAGCCAAGGGGAGGAAGGGGGCGATGGTATTAGGATGAGGTTAAGAGAAAAAGAAAAGGACAAAATTAGGTACTGGACGAGACATTGTTGAGCTATTAAGATTAAGAATGAGAATCTTATTTAATTTAAAATGGAAGGTGGTGGTCCCTTTTTGCTCACCGCCGTTTGATATGCGGCGAACCGAATCCCCTTTTCTCTTCTGACTTACCTCTCTCATCATTCGCCACCGTCACCTTATTCTCTCTCTCTCTCATCCTTCATTCCTTTCTCTTTTTCTTCTCTCTATTTTTACTTAAAATTTATAATAATTAATTTTAATATATATATATAATATTTTGTATTTAAATATCAATACTTTTTAATAATTAATATGCATTTTTTGTTTTATTAATTAAAAATATTATAAATAAAAAATTAATTAATAATAAATCTATTTTTATATAAATATCAAGAATATTTAATGTACGTATAATATTATTGAATTATTCAAATATTTTTAAAATAAAAAAAAATTCTCTAGTTCAATTTGTCTATCAAATTTTAAAACATCTAAAATTGTGAGTATCTAGTTTCCTATTTTTAATGATTCACTTAATTTAATTACTATTTAAAAGTAATTCTATTTACTTGTAAAATTTTGCATAATTTTCAAATATTATATTATTTTTTATATGTGTGTTTTATTTTAATAGTTCTATATTAAAACTGTAGGATAGAGTTAAAGGTGGCAGGTAGACTATCTAATCCCGTCCTACCAAAAGCCCGTCCCGCTTTATTAAGTAAGAGAATTCTAAATTTTTATCTCTCCTCGTTTAATGACGGATTGGCGGGCTAAATCTGTCAATTTTTTTTAAAGAATTATTAAACTGTTAACTATTAAAAAATATATAATTTTACAAACATTTCAATAAAAAAATACTATCCAAAATAAATATAATTATCAAACTAAGTTTTTTGAAATTATAATTAAACCTAATTATAAAAAATTATAATTTTTAAATTCACAAATATTAAAGTCTTTATAATTCTAAATATCTAATAAACATAATCATTAATTAAATTTTTTGAAATAAAATAATGAAGCCAACATTGTCCAAAATAAAATTAATATGAGACTAGGTAATTTTTTGTCAAAATTAAAAAATATAGAATGATAAGTCCGCCAGACAAACTCGTCTCACCTACCAAAATCCATTAATTAAGTGGTGTGAGTTAGGTGGATATTTTTATTATAGCGGTCTCAAATTTATTATCCGACCTATTTTCTTAGTGTACTTCGCGATCCTACTTAAGGTGTCACAGACAAGATAGATCTTTCGAATAAAAAAGGATTGCTTCTCTGACTCTAATATTAGTGCCACAGAGACCTCACGCAATAGTTTTTAGCTCTTGTCATAATGTTCTCCCAATCTCCACTCTTCTTTTCCATTCCACTGATTAAGTTTCTTGTACAGATGTAGATTTTATTTCATTACATTTTTAATTAATGACTAGAATAGTACTGAAAGCTTATGTCATTGATAAAAAAAAACCTTAAAAAAAAAATAAATCATAGATAAATCTTAAACAAAATATACAAAAAAAAATTGCATTTAATAAATATTTTGTGTATTTGATTCAAACTTTTGTAAGAATATTTTAATAACTATTTTAATTGAGTACGAACATACTTTTTGGGGTATAAGACATTTTCCCTTTATTATTGATTTTGTAGGATATGTGAGGAGGTTGTAGAAGTGAAGCATGAATTGATTGAGCTGCAAAAGCATATCTCAGCTTAAGGTATTCTTGTACATGATTTAATGGCTAGTGTCAGCGGTAAATTGGAAGAGTGGAATAAGTCGAGGCACAATCCTGCTAAAATTCAATCATTGTCACAAAAGTCTATGCTGTTAGGCAATTATGTTGAGGGTTTAGATTTATGTCTTAATTGATTAATCTTTAAATTCAGGTGTTGTATTATGTGATTAGGTGATAAATTAGCTTTTACATATATTTTGGATGGACTAAAATTATTTGAATTATGTTATTTGATTAATGTAAAATAAATGCTAGCTTCTACGAGATTATTTGATAGTGAATTAATATGGTTCTTGAATTTTTTTACTGTGTTCTTGATATTGAGCATTAAAGGTATAATAAAGTGTTTTAGAAAGATAGTGGCAGTTTAACCGAGAACAAGTATTTAAAAATGATAAATCTAACTCTAAAGATATTGCAATGGTTTAGAACCGTCACTAAATAAAGGAAAAAGATGTCGCACAAATTAAAACTTTATGACAGTTTCAAACTGCCATTAGATATATTGTAATGGTATAAAAAGTCACTAAGTATAGGAAAAAATTATCGCAAGAATAAGTAACTTAGTGATGGTTTCATACCGTCACTGAATATGTTATGACACTTTTAAACAGTCACGAAATATAAGAAAAATAACTATCACAAAATTTAGAAATTTAGTGACGATTTCATACCATCGCTATATATAGCATAAAATGCTTAAACAAGTATTATAAATTAGTGACAATTTTTTACTTTCGAAGTCACAAACAATTTAGCAAAGCTCTTTACCAACAATAGTCCAAAATTGTCACTATGCCACTCAAATCAATGACTAATTATCGCGTAAAAATTTAGCAGCGGTTAAAATGATCACCAAATATTAAAAAAATGTTGTTTTGTTGCAATAACCTTAACTTGAGGAGGGTGTTGAAGTATTATTAATAGCATATAGTAGCTGTAGCTTAGCAAAGGGTTGATAGCTTGGCATGTAAATTAACAACAATTAGTTTATTAGTTAGTGAATTAGTTGGTGAGTTAGTTAGAGACTGTGCAGTCAGCAATAATTAATTAGACGATATTTAGAGTACTCATGTGTATATATAGTGTAATAAGTGAAATTGTTGAACTCGAAGTTCATCATTATTCAAGAATCATATTGGAATCGTGTCTCACTTTTTTCTTTTTTCTACTCTCATCTTTTCGAATCACCAGATTTCCTTCAAATTCGATTGTAAAATTTTTTTAGAATATATTTAATATTTAGTTAATTTTATTATTTTTTTAAATTTTTATAGATTTATATGTGATTCTTATTTTTTTAATTTGAGTAATGTATACTTTTGATGTTATTTTAATAATAATAATAATGCTGCGTGGAAACGCCTGCAGCATGCAATTGATTTTAGTTTAATGCTTTGGGTCTGTAAATTAATTATAATGGTTAGAATGAATTTGTTGTGAAGCAAATAAAAGAGATCTATATGTGGAGAGTGATGATTCTTCTTCCTATTACCTATGAAAGTCATAATGCAAAGGGAGTTATTTAAATGAAGATGTCGAAAATATTTTTTTATAAAAATATTTTGTATAAAATTATAATTTATTTATTTGGCCACATTTTAAATAAAAATAATATTTTTATAATATATCAAAAATTTAATTTTACAATTTATCATCTAAGAATAAAAAAAAATTTATATAAAGACAATTATAAAATCTTGATTAGAGTAACTATCAAATTCTTGAATTGGAAAGGAATCGGAGTAAGGGACACCGTTTTGATCTGAGTGCACATAGTCATTCTCCCTTGTGCCAATTAATATACCAATATACTTATCATTATACTGTTTAATTTGTTGCTTTTTCGCGTGAAGCAACAACACCAATAATGCAAGTTTAATATTTATTATTCCTCTTAATTTTTATTTTTATAAATCTGTGTTTTCCTTTGCATCTAAGTTTTTTAAGTATTTCTTTTCCTATCTCGAAACTAAAGATATTTAAGACCGTTCGTCCGTTCCTAAACAATCATGTTCGAGTTAAATAAGATCATTAGGGTTTCACAATTAAAGCTCTTCTTTCTGAACTTTGACAAAACTATGTATCTACACAACTTAAATCTTTCTTTCAATTTTAAAGTCTTTAATAGTTATCTGAAGCCTATTATATTATTAGAAATTTAATTATTATTATTATTATTATTATTATTATTATTATTATTACTAGCAATAATATTTTATCGGTTCCCTCCTCTATATTATTAATAAAAATAGTTTAGTAAACATAATCTTGTATTGTACTTACAGTATAATCTTGATGTAAAAGTGACCAAATCTATTTATCTTATTTGTTTTGAAATTGCACTACCCTTTACTCTACTGTATTGTTTAATTTAAGTTGTAAAGTTGTAGGCTTTTCATAATAGGGAAAAGGTTCTCTTTCAGCCGTTGAAAATATTGTAGGTAAGGTGATTAACATGTAAGAATTTTCTTTTAATAAGCAAAAAAATTTTGCTTTTACTGTATTCTTTAACTCAATAGAACAATATTTAATTTGACAAATAAATTGTTATATATATAAAATATAATTCGAATTTTTCACACACTTAATTAAAAAAAAATGTTTCGCACGATATTTTTTAATTTAGTAGGACAAAAATTATTTTGTCGCAAATCAAAACTCCATTTAAGGGTTTATTATATGATTAATGAATTACTGAATAATACAAAAGACGGAATTCAAAACCTCAAAATTTACTTAAGCGAGTAGACGAGCTAGGTTCTCAAATTGCATACTTGATTAGGAAAAACTAACCACTCCATGTGCTTAAATTTGTTAAACTAAAAATGAATAAAAAGTGTTAGAGAGGTAAGAGAAAGAGAGGAGCTAATGATGAAGCATGATGTATTTAGTGTGTGTGAGAAAGGAGAATAAGTGGATTTTATTGCAAGGGCCAAGCAAGACCAACAATAATAATGTCACAAGCAAAACAATCACTAATAAAAGAAGACAAGGACGCCAAACTCTAAAGTGGTGAAAAAACTCGGAGAGAGAGAAAGAGGTACTCATTATTCTAAAAGATTCTTTCAAAAATAAATAAATAAAACAGAGGCCCTTGTTTGTTATTATTATCACATGGATTGGGGACAAATAGATGCCTTCATGAAGAAACTGACACAGATGCGATGAACCCATGAATATGAGCTTGTCATCACGTGAAAGATGCTCCAATTTTCTTTTCTTTTTTGGTGGTTTGTTTTGATGAGAGGAATTTTCCTCTGTCTTTGTCTAAATTCTCTCATATATAATTAAGGTATCTTATGTTCGCTCATCCTCATGGATCCAACCAACTTGGGGTTCTCTTAACTTTGTTCAAACTTCAAAACTAGGGTTTTTTTTATTTTTTTTTTATTTCTATTATGGGTAGGTAATTGAATCTTATTACAATAAATTTGATTAATTTAGTAAAAAGAATATCGTAATTGCATATTTTAATGTAAGCTTTTTCTATGCCTAAAATTTGAATTCAAAAGCAATCAAAAGAGCTTTCAAAAACAAAAACAAGAAAGCATCATGGAGGCCACTCAGATAAACACGCTTAAAACGTCTTTTTTTAAAGATGTTTTTATATTGTGTTTTAATTGGTTTCTGTATAATTTATTCGGTGTTCCTCATCACATATTATTAAATTCCTCAAAAGATTTTCTTTCCAAAAACACTAAAAAATATTTAATTTGGACTAAAACAAAAAAAGTAATACATTAATTATTAGATTTTTTTAAAAAATTATTTACATAAAAAATATATCACATTCATAAATATATAAATATATAAATATATATATATATATATATATATATATATATATATATATATATATATATATAAAACAAGTTCAAGCGTTTAAAAATTTTTATAAATAAAAAAAATAATTAATTTATATTCGTACAATATATAAAATAATTATTATATTATTATTATATTATAGATTAAGATTCACTAATTTAATTTTTTTTATTTTTAATATAAGTATTAGAAATAAATAAAATTTTTATAATTAAATGTAGTGTAACAAAATATATATAATATTAATTAGTTCTTAAAAATTTAAAAAAAAATAGTTTCTCATTTTAGTAAAATAACTATTTATTAAAGTAGACAAATTAATTATTTTCTTCTCATATACGGTTTTTTTAAGACATAAAAGCAATTAATTATGACATTGGTTAAGATAATTAAAGTCACTATTTCATTAAATTTTTAATTTAAAGAAAAATCCTAGTTAATTTTGGTATAGAAATTTCAAATTTAAAAACATTAATAAAAATTATGTTGAATTTTGATTTATTTGATTTTCATTTAAATTAATCACTACATAAGTTAAAGTTCTGTTTTGAAGTTATATTCGAGCTTTAATCTGATTTTTAAAGTTTCAATTTACTTAATTTGATTTTTTAACTTAGGTATCCGTGACTCATATTAGGGTTTTAAGTGTTTAGTTGAAAATAAAAAATAAGGTAAAAAAATTTCAATTGTCACATCAAATAGTCGCTAGAATGTATAATGTAGCAGTCGTTAGTCCCTTTCAGCATGTCGTTAACGATTTTGTGAGACAGTGACAAAAATAAGATTATGAACCAATGTGAGTCATAACTATTAAGTTGGGAGGCATAATTGTTAGAACTGATTAGGAACCAATTGGAAGACATAATTTGTTGTTGCTTGATTAGGAACCAATTGTGAGTCATAACTATTAAATTGAGTAAATCAAAATTTTTGAAATTAGATTGAAATATAATTGTTAGAATTGAACCAGTGATCGAACCGATCAAGCTACTGGTTCATTGGTTTATTGGTTCAACTAATAAATCACTGGTTGAACCGATAAAACTGGTCTCATATAAATATAAAATATAAAATAGTTAAAAACTTAAAATTAAAATTTGAAATGCATATCTTCACTAACATTTTATGAAGAATCAAGTCTCAACTTCTAAAAATAACTAATATAAAAAAAACCATAAAATTTTAATACTACAATAGTATGTTATTTTGACACAATAAAAAAATAATTAATTCACAAAGCCTATCATCTAACTATAATATCAGTAGATTTTAACACTAACATCAAAACAAATAACCTTAATCACAATACTAGCAATAAAATAGATCAAGTAAATTAATAAATTTTTAGTGAAATTTATATTTATATTAATAATGGTATATAATTAAAATATAATTAATTTTAAAAATAGAAAAAACAAAAATTAAATTAAATTAGATATTTATGTATACTATATAATTAGTATTTGTCAAATATAGTACTTAGAAGTGCAATGGCTAAGTGGCAAGTAGAGGTTACTTTTGCTCCAAGGTTCTTGGTTCGAGACCTTGTGGAGACATTTTAAAAAATTTTTCAAGCAGTCCAGTTTGGTTAGACCGGTTTGCACCGGTTCTTACCAGTTCACACCGATTTTATTCCTTAAACGGTGCAAAGAGTAAACCAAACTGGACGATAATTCAGTTCTAGTCCGGTTCACTAGTTTTCTGGTCGAACCAACCGATCCAGTTCGGTTTTTACAACTATGGATATAATAATGGTAATTAAGTTGACCATTCAGTTGTTTTAATGGTAATTAAAATCTAATAATAGTTTATAATAAAAGAAACATTCTTTTGCAACAATGAACCTATAGTAATAGTTAGGGGTGTTCATAGATTAGATCATATCCATATAAATCCACAGTATTTATCCGTATCTGATCTGTAATTTGAGAATATGATCTGATCTGTAAGATGATCGGATTGGATCGAATCAGATCCACACTCTAATCAGATAGAAGTAAATATGTTTAAAAAAGTAAACAAAAAAAATTATTGACTTTTGTTTATAAAAATAAATTTTTTTTATATTTTTTATTTTATGGATATATTTGATATATGATCCAAACATAAAAAGTGCGAATATCGAATTTGATCTAATGAGTTTAGTGCGGATTGGATCGAAATTTCAGCCATATCCCATCTGTAAACACCCCTAGCAATAATAACTAAAAAATTATAATGATTATATTTTTAACTAAGAGGAAGTGCAAAAAAAAGTACTAAATACAAGAACATTTAATCAAATATTAAAAAATTTTTTACTTTAAAACATATAATAATAATAATAATAATAATAATAATAATAATAATAATAATAATAATAATAATAATAATATGATAATTGCTTTGTATATCACACAAATATAAATATTTTTTTCTATGATCTTAAGAAAGGTTTTGTAAGTCTCTAACTTTGTTGTCGATTTTTGTAGTGTTAGCTCTCATATTATCAATTTGATTCATATATAATTCGGATGATAAATTATTTGGTGACGTGCTTTCTTTTTTACTGTGATATACTTGTTTATTATTATTATTATTATTATTATTATTATTATTATTATTATTATTATTATTATTATTATTATTATTATTATTATTATTATTATGTACATTAAAAATAACAGGCCAAATTATTGCCATAACATAATAGAAGTATGGAAGTTTATCATTCTTCTCTAATGGAGGAAACAAAATTCTTTTCAATAATTTATTTAACGTTTAGTAGAATAAAAATAAATTTTATTAGAATAAATTTTAGTATGAGTTTAATATTTTTATTCATCATAAAATATTTATAGAATTACTCGTAGATAAATTTTGGAAAAAAGAAAAAAAATCATGATTTTTAATTTTATTTTTAAATAAACTTTATTTTTAATTTTAAAATAAATTTTATTTTTATTTTTTAATAATATTAATTTTTTACCGTATATAATTATTCAATTATTTTTTAATCATATATAAATAAATTACTCTTAATAAGACTTTTTTGTGTTATTCAATTATCTTTTTTAAAAAATAATTAATTATTAAAATAATTAAATTTTTCACAACAAAAGTAATAAAAAATTGTGAATGAAAAAAATTAACCATCCTGATATTTTTTGTATTTTTATTCATATTTTAATTATAAACATAAATATAATTTAATTATATTATTTATAAAATGTGACTATAGATGTAGATAAAATTTAGTTATATTACTTATATATAGTTTCATTGTATTGTATTGCTTATAAAGTTAGATTATAATTATGACAATAGAATTGTTCTTGTATTTTTATATGTGTGACTAATTGGTGGTGTTAAAACATTACTCTTAATTATAAATAAGGTTTATAATTTAAAAAATCAAAGACTCAATTAAAAATATACGAAAAAAATGATGTTAAAATATTCTAACTCTTTAAAATAAAAATATTTGAAATTTAATTAAAAATTATTTAAAATTTAAACTCAATAAAAATTTATATTCAATGTGTTTTGTATTAAATATATTTAATAACCTATTATATCATATTATATCATATTGGTTGAAATTAGTTTTTATAATGTTAATTTTTTAATAACACTTTATTAGAAAAAACCATCTTTTCAAAATTTTTTAAAAACTAATTAATATTATATATATTTTATTACAATATATCTTGTTATAAAAAAATTATTTATTTCTAATGCTTATATTAAAAATAAAAACAGAATTTAAATTAGTAAATTTTAATCTATAATATAATAATAATATAGTAATTATTTTATATATTATACGAATAAAAATTAATTATTTTTTTATTTATAAAATTTTTTAAGAGCTTTTATATATATATATATATATTTTTTTTTTTGATGAATGTGATATATTTTTTTATGTAAATAATCTTTAAAAAAAAATCTAATAGTTAATCTATTATCTTTTTTGTTTTAGTCCAAATTAAATGTTTTTTATTATTTTTGGAAAGAAAATCTTTTGAGAAATTTAATAATATGTGATGAGGAACACCGAATAAATTATACCAAAACCAATTAAAACACAACATAAAGATATCTTTAAAAAAAGACGTTTTAGGCGTGTTTATCTGAGTGGCCTCCAAGGATCATATTTATACACCTTGAGAGATGGAGAAAATACTTTTTAATTTTAATATGATCATGTGTAAGATAAATTACACAAGTTATTTACATAGATATAGTTAAATCATGTAAGACGAATTGTATTATTTTAAAAGATTAAAAACTAAAAAGCCAATTCACCGGTGAATTGTATTTATTATTTAAAAAAGAAAACACTAGAAAAAAATTATTCGCCCCAATGGTTTCCTTTTTTTTTTTTCCCTATATTCCTATAAATCACCCACACGATTCTTATTTTTGAGGATTTTACCTATCAATCAAACATAATAAAAAATTTTATTCTTGGAGAAAGACAAATTCATTTTCGGCTAATAATTTGTGTATGTGTAAACAGTTTGTAGTTTTGATTTTAAAATGTTGAAAATTAAATTGTTAAAATGATTGTAACTTTTAAAATAGGAAAAGAAAAAACAAAGTTTTCCTTGAGATATACTCACATTATAATTAATTAATCACTCTAAAAAAATTGGTAAATAGTTTTTTTTGTCAAATAACATAAACGGTTTCTGAACCTTGTTATTAATAGAGAAAAAAAAAAAAGGTATGAAACTGTGGATAGCTGTTGAAGATACCATTTGTTTCTTGGATTCTGGATTCCCCCCGTTTTAGAGTATCTCCCGAATTGAAATTAGTTTATGGATGCTTTGGCTATCAACTTTAGAGGATTGGTTGGCAACTAGCTAAGCCTCCACAAACCAACCATATGGTCAAGCTACTCCCTTTACCCACCACAATAATAACAACAATCAAAATTCTATTCAATGCCATCCCACTTTTGATATATATATATATTAACCTCGGATATTTTTTACAAGAGGCAATTATTTTAATAAAATATAATTTTATGTAAACATCAAAAACTAACTACTAATTATTATGAAATTAAATCTTTTGTTTTAAAATTTTGATTAATAAAAATATATATATAAATTATTATATCTCTAATTTATTTTCTCATATAAAAGTCTTTTTGGAGGGTTAGAATCCAATTGTGTATAGTTTTTTTTTCTTTTAGATTATTTTATGCTAAATTTTTTTCTTTTAGAATAACAATAATCGAAATCTAGGTTTTTTAATTACGAAAACTCTGATATTAAACCATAGAAAAAAAACATATAAATAGTTACACTCCTAACATATATTGACATGGTGTTATTTCATATATTTTCAATTCATATTTTATATTTTATTTTATATGAATGAAAAAATTTTAATACATAATTTCTTGGTGACCAAGTATTTTTAGTAACTAATAAATCCAACTAAGCTATGTTATATGTACATGTTCTTCTCTTTTTTCGCATCTTTCTTCTTTGTATTTGTTATATTTTTCTTAATTTCTTTTGTTTTTTTTTTCTCAAAAATTTGAATAAAAAAAAAAGAAAAAAAGACAAAACAAAAAAGAAAGAAGAAGAAAAAATAACAGTGAAAAAACAATTTATGTATTTATGTAGTACAAATTTTTGTATTTTATCATTAAAAGTTTATATTTTTTATATTTTATCTATGTAATTATTTTATGCTCACCACTATAGAAATTGCGTATTTTACTGATGAATTTATCAACGGTTTTGGTAATTAAATTTATCGACGACTATACCATCGATAAAAGGCTGTCGGCGACTCTGCTAATGATTATATCGATCAATATTACTGGCAGTCAATAGCCACCAGTAAAATGAAGCACGAAAAAATATTTATTTTTAATGTACTAACGACCACTGTTAGAAAAAAATAACAAAATATTAATTTAATATTATCGACAACTAAAAGTTGAAAATAATTTTTTTTTTAATTTTTTGTATTGTTGTAAATAATACATATACATACATTATTAGAATACCTGTTATACAATTAAATTTCAATGTAGCCAATAAATAATATGAAAGAGTTTTTATTCAAATTGAAACTGAATAAATAGTAAATTCATAATATTATTCAAAATTAAGATATATCGAAACAAGAAAATTACAAAATATTATCAAAATTAAAAATGCAAATACACTACATGTAATCATCTAAGATGAAGACTATGCTGTCATCATCAGCTCCATCCTATGGTCCTAGGGTGCTGGGAGGGGCCTAGTTGTGCTGATGGCGTCGGCGGTTGGAAGACATCTAGGTGGTAGAAGAGGCGACATAGCTGGCACACCGCCAGATGAGTCACCCCCAGATTTTCCCACATGAAAGAGTACATCTTTGTGATCGTATTCTTCCACTAATCTAGATCGAACTGCTGGTGGATGACGGTCTCCTGGAGGCTCCTGATCGACCCTTAGTATCTCTAATGAGCATGCCTCCACTCGTCTTACTCTTGCTAGTAGCGTGCCTCTAGCTTCGTGTATCTCATCCGATATTATTACAGCCATTGCTTCATTTCCTATTGCAACTTCCAGTTGAGCAGGGTAACTTGTTCCCTGATATCCACACCTCCACTGGTAGTGGATTCAACATTAGAAAATAGCAGAGTAGTTGTGGTAGATTGACATCCTATGCCATAGACCCTCCCCAACTCGTGGTCGGCAGCTTAGGGCTCCATGTGCAATTTGAGTCACACGCTCCTCTTGGGCCTTGGCTAGTCGAATATCAAACTCAATCTGAAATAAATAAAAAATGATGAAAACAGAGTTAAATAAACAAATAAATATAAGTTATTGAGATACATTTGGCTTTGCTGAACTTACAGAAGCTTCCTTAGACCATTTGCAAACCATTTCGTATGGTCTTTCTTCTTTGTCTGCATCCTCTAAAAGACCTCGCTCCAATGTAGTTTCTGACCTAACTCGATCTCTTATCCATAGGGTTTAGAATTTCAAGAGGTCATTATATTAGTTTTAACTTTGTCAATAATAAAGTAAACAAATTAAGTAAACAATTAAAACTTTAAACGATACGAACCATCTTCTTTTCTGTCTCCCTATAAGAGGTAGACCCTGCGGTGTGCATGGATCCACCGGTCTCGGATGTTTGACTGGTTCTGTCCTTCGCCCGGATCACCCGATAATCTCCTATGTTCTAGTACTTCTTCAGCTGGGAGAGGATATTGTCCAGGATCCTGTCTACAAGAGCATCCTTCTTGCAGAGGTCTGCTAGTATCTCTTAGAGGCTCTTGGCGGCTCTCACCCACCAAACATTGTACATCTTCTGCTCCTTCTCATAAACAAACTCAAAGTGGTCCTGCAATATCAAACACAAGTGAATCAAATTAATACAAATTTATAATTTGAAGTTTTAAAAAAATACTTAATTAATTGCCTTAAAAAGTCGCCACCAAAGTTCACGGACGCTATCTGCTAGAGCCATACTAAACTTGGATATGAACCACCTATAGTGATTCTTAAAAACCTAAGTAATCCTCTCTGTCCCCATTTTCGAAGAGTCCAACTATCATTAAGCAAACAATTTTTATTATATATGCATGTTATATTATAAAATTAATTAAACCTGAAAATGTAAAACATACAGGTCATCTCCATCCTACTTTAGCCTCTGTTTAAAAAACTGTGTAGATAGGGCACCTCCTGAGACTCCAGTTGTCGACTGTGTTGGCTGTGACTACGAATTAGGGAATGCCTATGACTAGGGTAGTGTATGAGTCTATGGTTGAAGCTGTGGCTATTGAGGTGTCTCGTTGTGCCACCTGCCTCTAAGTATAGACTCAGTGTTGGTATCATCCTAATAGTTTCCAACCCCTGTGATAGTTGTGCATGCGCATCAATCATAGGATCAGTAGTAATCGCGGTGGTTGTATGCTGGATGCGTGATAACGACGCACCCAAGTCAAGTAGGATGTTAGTATTCTTCCTGTGTCGCCCTCTGACCACCCCGCCCGCCATCAGCTCGTTCCCTACCTCTGTTACCTGCCATGTCATCTAAAGCAAGTAAAAGTAAATAAATTTAGACAATTAGCGCTTAATTCCTCCTATATTGTCCATAAAAGAGTTCGTATTTAAGTTTTATTAATTAAGTGTTTTAAATTTTTTTAAAAAAATTGATAGAGTCCCCCACAATTAGGACACTCTAAAATTTTCAATCACCAACTACAATCAACATGCAACAAATATTTAATTTGTTAACCCTAACCATTCTAATTACCTTATACCCCCGCACAAAATCATTTCACCTCTCTAACACTACAAATCAATCCTAAGGTTCAAGTCTCTATCCTAAACATGTATAACTGGCAATAAAATTGTTTTAATTACAATTTTAATTATATTTTCATAACATCGAAGTAATAAATTTTGATAACATACCTCAAGACAATAAAATTTACTGACTCCTTCAACTTTTAACAGTAGCAGCAACAACAGCAACAATATTAATAGAAACAAGAACTTGTATTTTGATCAATATTGTTCCAAATTAATCGAAAACTCAAAAAATATGAAGGTTAAAAATATGTAAAAAAACTGCAAAAAGCAAAAAAAAAATAAACTGATTAAATTGAAGCCTTCTTCACCGCAAACACAGTGGTGGTCCCAAAACGACGAATAAAGCTTCGACTGGCAAGCAAAAGGCCCTGCAAGGTTCAGAGAGAAGAGGAAAGATCAGAACGGAGGGAGAAAGAAGGAGGGACACACTTTAATCTGGTTATTAATTTTACTGACATCCACGACGTCGGCAAATTATATTACCGATGTCTTGCTGTGTTTTATTTAACTAAATTTTACCGACGGCTTGGTCATGGATAAATTTAGTGAACACGCCAAATTAAAAATTTAAAAATATCTTTTTTACCAACATCTATGCTTGGCTATGACCATTGATAAAATTAACAACTACAATTTTTTATTTACAAAAATTAAAAAATATTGAATTAATTTACTGACAACATGATCGTCAATAACTTTTATTCTGTAATTTTATATTTTTAAAAAATTATATTAATTTACTATTACGCTATCAGTACAAACAAATATTGATAATAATATACGGCGCGCTAATTGGCGTGCAGTTGATGTCAACTAGTATTAACGATTACTTACGACCAAAGCTTGGCTATTGATAAATAAAATGTGTGAAAAAAATAATGTGCGTACTTTTATTAGTGATGATTATTTTTATTACTGACGACTAGACTGTTAATAAATCCCGCTTTATTAAGGACTGTCGAAAAAATAATTGATAATGTGCATGAGTGGAGTAGTGCACCTTCATAATTTTTATGTTTGACATCATAATTAAATTTCTATAATTTTTTTTAATTTTGGGAACAAAATTTTTTATAGCAGACATTTGAAAAAAAATACATAAAATTTTTAAAGAAAACACAAATTTTCTGGACGAAAACATAAAAATTATGTATTTTTTTTTATCTTCTTTGACAATAAATACCAAATTATTAAAATTAAAGTTAGAAATTTATAAATAAAAATACATGAATTCTTAAATTTTCTGCTTCTCTTCTTTTTTTTTTCTTTTTTTTACTATTTCTTTCTTTTTTATTTCCACTTGAAAAAAAAAAACAAAAAGAGAAGAAATTTTATTTTTCTCTTATACACATAGTATGCTTTTTATTTCAATTTGTTAAGTCACAAACATTATATATCATAATTGGCTCCTAACAAAAAACAAAAAATATTCATTTGCAAAATTCACCCTCTAAATTTTATTTTATTTATTTTTCTCAAAAGAATGAACGCATACCACATTACCACTCGTCGATCTTCCTACTTTTAATTTAATTCGTTCCTATATCTCTTATTTTATTTTGTTTTTCCCACTTGATAAATTGACCTAATCAAATATTTTGTACCGAGTTGAAAATATTGAAAGATCCTTGCGATTCATGATCGATGACCTATTCCTTTTGTTTTTCTTAATTTTTTTTTTCCTTTTTTTGGTGTTCATGACTTGCTATTTTCAAGTGTATGATATCATTCCTTCCATTTGGAAGAAGGATTCTCTTTGACTGCTTTAGGGAACAACATTAGCATAATAATAACCAAAGCAAGAGTGAAATTACTATAATGCCCTTAAATATTTCCCGAAATTTTGAGATATGCGATGAGTTCCTTGATTAGTGTCATAGGTTGACATAAACTAATAATTAATTAAGAAAGCAGAATTTGTTCACATCTGAACTGGATGATCACCTATTTTAGACTCTTTCGGCTGAAAATCAATGTTCTTTCTTATATTATTTTAATCCCCTCTCATGTCCTTGCCTATGTTGACCATGACCACACATATTCTCGTATTAATTTAATTAACCTCACAATTAACTATGATCAACTTGCTAGTTTGTACCAGTAGTATAAAATTTGGGGAGAATCATAGTTCACCAAAAGCTAATTAATTATATTGTGATGGGAGAATCTAATATTTTTTTTCATATATAAATGTAACATAGATAATTAAAAAATAGATTTATTTTAAAAAATCAGTTACAAAAACATTAAGAAATAAAAATTATAACATCTAAAGTTTTAGAACCATTCAAGCATATTTTTATTTTTTCTCTCATCCACTTAATCATACCTACTAATTATATCTATTGTACTGTGTTACACTTTGTGTTATGACTTCCCTTTCGGTATTATCATTAAAAAATAATTATATTAACTAACAGACAAAATATTATTTCACTTATAATTATAAGAATTTAATTTTAATGTTCTAACAGTGTAAAATATTTTATATAATCATGTAATCTATTTGTTATTTTAAATAATTATTAAATAAATAAATAAAAAATTAATTATTTTTACTAATATAACGTCACATAATTAAATATTAGATACACGTATAAATCTGTTTTATACTGACAGTACATTAAAATTAAATTTATAATTATAAATGTAAGTATTAAAATGCTCCATTCTCAATGTTACACCTCAACCTTTTCTTTTACCTCTTGTAATCTTTTTTTAAATTCACCTAGGTACACTAAAATAACTTTTCCGTATTAATATATGAATTTACTTTTAATGTATTAATAATATAAAAAAGTTTACATTATTATTTTATCAAAAATTTAAATAATTACTCAAGTAACGAGTATAATAATAATTTTTTTTATCAACTTTCATCCAAACCCATAACAATTTTATGGGTGATTTACCCTTGCTTAGGTGACACCATAACAGCCATTGATAAAAAAAAAAGTTTTCAAAACTTCATTAATTGATTCATTAAATATTTTTACACTGCATTGTATTCTATGTTATTTACATTATTCCACATAACGTATATGTACTCCAAATACATTGTGCAAGTAGTTAAACTTTACCAAATATTTCAAAATTAAGAAGTTTTATTCCTAATTCGTCGAAGCCAAACCCTCGTTGGAAGGCCCACTACTTCTTCTTCTACCCCATGCGTCTCTATGCTTCGGTGACTCACCGGCAGGGTTAAGCTGATCCGAAACCGAAGACGCTGCCTATTGCTTCTTTTTCTAGCGGCGACCCACTGCAAAAACCTCTCAAAACACCCTTGTAAGGCCCACTGCTTCTTCTTCTATGTAATGCTTTTTTTTTTTTTTCGGTGACTCACCGGCTGGGGTAAGTTCATTTGAAAACCTCGAATACCCTGCCCACTGGTTCTTCTTGTAGCTGATGGATTGCTTTTTTTGGTGACTCACCGCCAGGGTTAAGTTTCTTCGAATCCCTCGAAGACTGTAACTTGTCCCCTCCCCGGCCAGGAACCGGCGACCCGACTCTGAAACCGTCTCCAAAAACCCTTGTAAGGCCCACTACTTCTTCTTCTAACTTATGTGTTTGTATTTTTTCAAATTTTACTTCCAATTTTGCGTTATTTGTTCTGTTACTCAATTTGTGTAATCACTATTCGTGGAAGAAGATTGTTTCAATTTCGAATACAGTAGTTGATCATAGTTATTTATGATGGTGTTAAATGTTAATTAGATTGATGACCAGTGATGCATGCTCCTCGAACACGAGACGAAGCAGAGGTGAAAATGGCGGACAACACGAACTCAAAGCTAGATATGCAACCTCGTGTTCGCTGTAACCTGGGGATGTAAAAGATGGTGTGACCCCAAAATACTTCTGCGAAAAATATGCCATCTGTTACATGTCAAAGAGAAACACTGACCCGAATAGGCTATTTTTTGGATGCCAATTGTTAAAGGTAAGCACGGAATTATTCATGTATGCGTACTAAGTTTATGCTAAAATTGGGTTAAATTTTGAATTTTTGGAATGGAGGTTTAGACTCTAGATTTTGGTGATTTTTCCGTGCTCAAGTTATTGTGGATGTGATTTTGAGTTGTTGTGAATGGCTTCACAATTGGATATGAAAATGATTTGATTTCGTAAGCAGTTTGCTGTTGAATTGGGTTGATTTTGTATATGATTTGATATTGTAGCTGGATAATTTTGAAGAATGATTGAGAATTGGAAAAAAGTTGATTTATTGAAAATAGATCTACCTAGATTAATAAATTGATTGTGACATGAATTGACTGAAACCTGATCTGATATAAAAAATAGTTTAAAATTTTTGAAAGAATTTTTTAGATTTAGAGTTTAGGGATTAATTACAGTGATATATGTGGATTAGATTGAATTGGAGTATTTTGTACCACCATATATTCATTGTGTTCTATTCGATTTAGGTGACAGAACCACATTGCAAATTCTTTGTCTGGGTTGATGACCACATTGTAAGGGTCAGAGTAGTGGAGCCAACAAGGGGATTGGGTGACGGCAAGCTGAATGATGTTGAAGAACATTCGGGACTGGATAACTTGATTGCTCATGTAGAGGAAAGAATAGTAAACCTAGAGAAGCTGCTGAACAAAAAAGTAGAGAAGCAGAGTTGAAGAAAAAGAATAGAGAAGCAGATGCAAGAGAGAAGGAGGCTTCATCAACAAAGTCTAATGATTAGATCAAAACCAGAACCACAAGCACCTCTAATAAGTTCAGAAACTTAAGAATAATTTCCTTTGTTCTGTTTGTCGAAGACAATAGCATGACATCGTTATTAAATTACTGCAGGGTTATAGAAGATCAATGAAGATTGTTTTTTGAAGATAGTTCTAGGCAATTATGTTATCTATGATAGTTTGTGAATTTTTCTTTTACAATGTAAACACAAAATTGATTAAAAATTTTAAAAGAAAAATTGGTGATGCCGTTTCGTGACATAAACTTTCTTTGATATGGGCAAGATGGTTGGAACTTGATTATGTATGTAGTGACGAGTTCTTGTTTTACCTATAGATACATATATGTCTTACGGTATATATTTTTGTGAGTTGTGAGTTAGTTATCCAAGTTCCTTCGTAATTTCAATAGCATATAAAGGCTAATATGTTGTAGTAACTCGTTCGAAAATCAGAAAATAACATTTTTTTATTGACATGAATGCTTAACATTGCAATCATGCAATAACTCAATGTTTGGAAATTCTGTAAGAGTAGCAAAGAGAAGAGGAAGACAAAATAAACAGATTATTTGGTGACTCCCATGACAAATCATCCAGCCACCACAATAGATAATTGACACCCGAATGGGGTCTTTATTACACTAGTATATCACCAAACGTGCCAGCGATTTGTTTTTCTTCTTATATAGTAACATTCAATGAGTGTATGGCTTATTGCAGGTCTTACCATGTAAGGGTTAGGTTGGGTCATCATCCAACACAGCAGTGGTATCTACAATTGTTGTCATGACACTTGTGGCCATCATGTAAGTTTGTCTTCTAACTTATTTCAAGTAGTTTTTTAAATGCCTGTTTATATGTCGTCATTTTTGGTGGAATCGTGTTACATAGTAAGGTATAGGTCAAATTTTGTATGTATATGTCGATTCATCATCATCATCCACATTGAGTTCTTGTTAGGAATTAAGGTGTAAGATAGTAGATGAGTTGTTGTTCGATATTTTTTTCCAGTGTTAGTTACTTTAATTAAGGGAATATTTAGTCTTTCTGACATGCTTAGGATTGGGCTTGGTGAACTAACCTGAAAAAATATTTATTTTTTGGTAGTTCAAGTCTCTCAAAAATTAAAGTGGGCTAGCAAGCAAATTGGGCCAGGTACAAAAAAATTAATGTACATGAGTAGAAAATTCACCCTTCTGAGGATTAATGTAGCAAGTGGCTTGAAACCGGTTAAGCCTAACTTTTTTCGGAATTTTAAGCCAAAGAAAAGTGCAATATGTTTCTCCAGGTAACTATTTTATCCATTTATGTATATGTCTACTAATTGCAGTCACTTACCCTACTCAATTTTTGTTTGAATAGCATTTTTTGGTAGAATATTTGTGCAAAATGTTAGTTGGTTAGTTGATATTTGTCACCTAATCTATATAGTAGGATGGTTAGAAATAGAATAACACCATTATAAATCTCTTATACATGTTAAACACTACATGACACCTCGAATTTGATAGAATGAAGTTGTTATGTAACCATTTCTCTTAGTTATGTGGTCTTCAAACCAATGTGAAACATACACAAGTGAGTAAATTAATTGTTAAACTCAAATCAAGCAATCTTAGAAGTAACTAATGTTATAACAAATAACAGGAACATAAGATTACCCAAAAAAAAACCATAAATATGTCCAACCAGAATACTTAACATAGACGTTCAACAAAGTTCCACAATACATTAAGTCGGATTAGATTTAACTGTGAATTATTTCTAAACCGAAAATGTCCCTTCAAAATATTTTAGTGTAGACCTAACTGTTATCGGGTGTGGCGTTCCTAGGGTTTGCCATGATCTCTTAACCAATAGATTTTTAGTGCCATGTTCAATGTCATTGATAAACCCATATTTCATGAGTTCTTTTGTGCTTAATTTGAGTGATTTATACAATCCTTCACCTACTTATCCACATTAATTGCATGGTTTTACTTTCTCTTTCTTATTATGTGATGTAAATGAAAAACATGTTTCCTAAGCTTTAAAATTAATTAATTTAATTATCTTTATTTCCATTCGATGCCGTGATTAGTGTGTTGAGTAGTTTCAGATTTTCTAAGGCAGAATGACTTAAAGGATGGAAAAGGAAACATACTAAAATGAAAGGAGAAAGCAAAACGGAGCTTTAAGGAAACTAGTATCCACGCGATTGCATGGATGACGCGATCGCGTGCCAGAAGCGAAGATGCAGCGACGCGGCCGCATGACTGACGCGACTGCGCGCCATAAGCAGAACGCATACGACGCGGACGCGTGACTGACGCGACCGTGTGGCAAGGAAAAGCTCCGAATGACGCGACCACGTGACCCACGCGGACGCGTGACAGAGGCCACGTATCAGAATTTACAGAATACGCCCCCAGCGAATTCTGAAGCCCTTTTTGGTCCAGATCCAAGTACAGACAGTATAGACCAGAGGTTATAAAGTGTGGGAATGCACCCATTCAAAGGGAGAGCTCGCATATTTTATTTTTCAATGATTTAGATTTAGTTGAGAGGGAGATCTTCTCTCTCTCTCTCTCTCTTAGGATTTAGGATTTTTTCTTGTTTTAAGAGTGACTCTCAATCCAGGTTTTATGTTTCTTTGTTTTAGCTTTCTTTTACTTTTATTTATTCCAGCACTTGAATTAATCATTGAATCTATGAATTCTTCCATGTTGCAGACTGTTATTTGAATTAATAATATTTGAGGTATTTTCAGTTATGATTGTTCTCTTTGATTTAAGTTACCATTGCTTCCCATCTAAGGACATTTTTTATTATTCCAGTAATTTTACTTTTTTCCCTTTTGGTCCTGGTTAAGAATTCAGTAACTCAACAGTTATTAAACTCAACATAACTGATGATCGTTATCTTGCTAATTGAGCTGAACTTAAGTAATCCCAATCTTTTCTTAGGAAATAAATAGGATTCAAAGGTCAATTTAATTAATCCCTTGACTTTCCTTTGCCCTAGTAAAGGTTGACCAAGTGGAGTTTAGATTCAACTTTCATTATAGTTGGGAGAGATAACTACGTTGGACCTCCAACTTCCCTTACCTTGCCAAAAGTCTGCTTTACAGTATTTATTTATTTTAATTGCCATTTACTTTACTTGTCATTTAAATTACTTGCTTCTCATCTTCTAAACCCCGATTACAACCTTTATAGCCAATAATAAGAACATACTCGCAGTTCCTTGAGAAGATGACCCGAGGTTTGAATACTCGATTAACAATTTTTAAAGGGGTTTGTTACTTGTGACACCCAACACGTTTGTACGAAGGAATTTTTGTCAGTTTAGAGACTATATCTACAACGCAACTGTTTCTATGAATCTCTTTACTGGTAAAAAATCCTAACGTCAGTCATATTCTGTCAACACAAGCTCTCTGTACTTGGAATTGATGAGTAACTCTCTTTCCTTTGAATTGTTAACCAACAGAAATAGGTTATTATCCATGAATAGTATTAGATTTTCTCTGATGCTTTGACTCCCAAACCTGTAGTATTGCTCTAATATTTTATTTCCACCAGCGTCCTCATTCAAGTGCCAAATTGATGCGACATAACCAAATTCATTGTGTGGATGAGCAAGGAGTGCAAGTTTGTCGTTGTGGGTTAGTAAATTGTGAATGGTATATATTGCACCTACTGAAATAGACAACTCACTAAAAGATTCATGTTCGACACTGTAACATAAAACAAACTTGGGTGTAGCATAACTATCTCCTGTACCAGTAATCTAATATGCATGACCATTATGAAAAACAGAGTTAGGGTCAATTTTTTCGACACCAGGGAGACAATTAACACAGTGAAACCATGTAGAACGCCTTGAACAATATCTAGAGATAAAAACGTTGGCATCAATTATTCCCTTTTGCACATATGTATGATGTTGTATACATCTGTGTTTGGAACATAACCGAAACCATATACTAGGAAGTATGATCTACCGTGGTCCCTGTGGGGGTCGAAAATTTCTCTAGAGCGTTGTGTTATTGGATTCCATACCAGAAGTCTTGTGTCGTCTTGGTCACGAGAGAAATTGAAATATATGTTCCCGTTTGACACTTCTACAATATGAAACCACCCATGGATGCCAACTCCGAAAGGTTGCTGAACATGCAGTTGTTCTTCCGAAGACGCATTCACTATAAATAGTGAATCTGAACCCATTAACAGTAGTGAGTATCCAACATGAAACAAGACATATTGATTTAACACATTCTGCTTCATGTGTTGTATGCATGTCTCTAGTTGGCATAGTGACGGGTGGAAAAATGTCGGTTAAGAAATTCTTATAGAAACAGCGTTGCAAGTACAACTCCTAATCGACGAAATTCCCACTATCAATTTAAAAGATGTCACAATTAATAACAAATAACTGGGAGTAGAATTTCCAGGGCGTTTTCCAAAGAGTTGACACAGCAGTGTAAATTATTGATCAGAAATTTTCTGAGAAACTTTTGAAGTTTGAGAACAGAAAAATAAATAACTAAAAATAAAAGAAATGAATGATAGCAAGATGTGTTATGTACTTGAATTAAAAAGCTTTGGCTGAGAGAAGATTAATTGGAGTTTCTATCCATGTTGACTTTCCCAAGTATAATAGTAAAAGGTTGTTGCTTCCACTCAGTTATCATCTTGCAGTTGCGAAGGAAGGTCAAGTGGGTAACACTAACTCTGATTCACAAGTCCTAATCCCTTCTTAAGGAAGGATTAGAGTTAGTGAAAAGTGAGTTAGCCAGCAATCCCCAATTACAAATTAATACTTGAGTTTTTCAACTCAAGGGGTTCCAATTAATCAACTCCCAAACCAAATTGAGAGTTTTAAATCATAACATGAATGCCATTTTTTAACAACATGGAATAAGAATAAATAAGAGACATGGTAATTAAAATAAATTAATAAAAGAAAATTTTGAAGCTGATAATTAATTGAAGGAATTCAAACAAGAAATAGAATTAAATGTAAAAATTGTTCATTGCATTAATAAATCCCAAAATTAACAATATCCATATATGACCACGAGCAAATTAAATGGAAAACAAAAGAGTAGGGTAATAGAAAAGCAAACTATAATGATGAAGACTTCAATCGAAGGTAGAAGTAGCTCTCTCAATATCCAATCCAAAAGCATAAAACTAAAATCTAAGAACCCTAGGAGAAGTCGTGTTTCCCCCTCTAAGAATTCAAACTTGAAAAACTACAACAAAGTGAAAGTGAATGTGTGTTGAGTCTCTGCTTGCGCCCTGGCTTTAGTCTGTGTTTTTGGGCCAAAAACTGGGTCCAAAATAGCCTAGAAATCGCCCCCAGTGTCTTCTGTAATTGCAGCACGTGACGCACGTCACGCGTACGCGTCAGTCACGCGTATGCGTCGCTGAACTTCTGCGCTTGTCACGCGCACGCGTCAGTCACGCGTACGCGTCGATGGACGATGCGCCAATTCACGCGCACACGTCAGGCATGCGTGCGCGTCGATCCTCGCTGCTTAGCTCCTTAGTTTCTTGTGTTCTTTTCACTTGCAAGCTTCCTCTTTATCCTCTAAGCCATTCCTGCCCTATATAGCCTGAAAACACTTAACACACAGATCACGACATCGAATGGTAAAAAGGAAAATTAAAAATAGACAATTTAAAGGCTTAGGAAACAAGTTTTCAATGATGGAACAAAATTAGGAAGGATTTGTAAAACCATGCAGTTTGTATGAATAAGTGTGCCAAGAACTGATAAAAACCACTCAATTTAGCACAAGATAAACCATAAAATAGTGGTTTATCAATCTCCCTACACTTAAACATTATCATGTCCTCATGCTAAGCTCAAGGAACCCAAAAGAATGAAGGGGGAAAAGTAAGACTCATGGAATGCAATCTATGTATATGAATGCAACTATAAGCTCAGATGATTCTACTCACTTGGTTAAAAGTAAACAAGTTCTCCAAGACAATCATAAATCATATTTCACTAATTCAAATAACACAATAAGGTACAAGTAAACTTGTGAGAAGAGAGCTCATGAAAGCCGGAAAGCAGTATTAAGCATTGAACCCTCACTAGAAGTGTATATGCACTATAATCGCTCAAGTGTCTAGGGTTAATCCACTCTAATCTCTTCTAGTCATGCTTTCTAAAACTTTGTTCTTCATCTAACCAATCAACAAATATTTAGTGTACAAATGCAAATATCATGAGGGCTTTTCAAGGTTGTAATGGGGTTAAGGTAAGGGTTCATATATGTATGGCCAAGTGAGCTATAATTTGAATCTTTGACTAACCTAAGTTCTCACCTAACACATACACACACTCTATATAATTCTAAAATCATGCTTAGCCACCCAAAGTCTCACTTTCACAAAATTTCACACACTCATGTATCAGTTTTAATTTCATCTCATATGCATTGATCTTTTTATTGAACTTAACATTGGGGTGATTTTATCCCCTATTCATTTATTCCTTCTCTTTTTTTTTTCTTTTTTTTGTTTTCTATATATTTTTTTTCTTTTTATATAATTGAAAGTATAATATATCAATGCATATGATTTCTCTAATTTTACATGAGTAGGTACCCAAATTTCCAATATTTGTCAATAAAAGCATAACACATTCTCATCAACCATAGTTTCCATATTTTCCCACACTTAGTTGACACACACTCACTATCTTAAGCTAACCAAAGATTCAAATAGGGTAATTAATTATTTTTCCGCTTAAGGCTAGTGATGTGGTAATATAAAGAACAAAGGGAATTAAAAAGGCTCAAAGTGGCGAACAAAGGTAAATAAAATGGTAAGTTATTTGGAATAAGTAAGCTAATATCAAATGATGGCCTCAATCATATATATGCATGAATATTGATGCACGGAAACTTGTCTCTTAACAAATCTCCCTCGGCAAGTATACTGAATTGTCGTCAGATAAAAACTCACAATAGAGTGAGGTCGAATCCCACAGGGATTGATTGGTCAAGCAACTTTAATTGGAGGAATGTTCTAGTTGAGCTAAGCAGAATTTGGTTTGAGAGTTGCAGGAAATTAAATAGCGGGAAAGTAAATAACAGAAAATGTAAATGCTGGAAATAAAGAGCTGAAAATAGATGACGAAAAATAAATTGCAGAATCTTAAATGGGAATGGGGAAGATGATCATAAAAGTAATTGGCAGAAATTAAAGAGAATGGGTAAGATCAGAAATGGGGAGTTCATTGGGCTTAGGAGATGTTGCATCTTCCGGATCAAGTTCATTTTCATCTCTTCCTCAATCAATGCATTCATTGATCTCCTTGGCAATCTTAAGTGATTGAATTCCAATTCCTTGGTAATTCAATCTCTCAAATCTTGATCAATAGCCAATTCCTTGGTCCAATTTCTCATGAGAAGAGATGAGGTATGGTCACTGATTATACCACAAGTATTTCCAAATTAAAGTGTTGGTAGGATTATATGTCACTATATCCATCTAAACCCCAATTTGGTCCAACATGAGAAAGCATTTCTAGCATGATCTCTTCATTCCTCTTCCAAGGTTCCGAAGAGATCCAAGTATGAATAGCTTCTTTTCCAAGATAACTACTCAATTGGATGAAGATTGAAAGCTTTCTAGTAAAATCAAGAGAAAAGAAAGAAGAAAAATAATGAAAACTATTATTGATCCATCAAATTACAACAGAGCTCCCTAACCCAATGAAAGGGGTTTAGTTGTTCATAGCTCTGGGAATGGAAAACAAAGATGGAGAATGCATTCTGAAAAGTTAAACTAGAAGTTGTAGAGAAAGTAAAAAATACAGAGAGTAATTCTAATAATGCCAAAAAGCTCTCTTCTAGTTCAAAGTTCTCCCTATTTATACTATTCTTATGATCTTCTAGTTGCTTCTTCAAGTCTTGGATTTGGGCCTTTGGATCTTGAGTTGAAGCAATTATCTTCTTTAGTGGGCTCAACTTTACTTGCAGAGAAAGTGTGCAGTAGGTATGGACTTTAGCTTGGGGCGTTAGTGGTGTTAACGTTAAGTGAAACTGTGGGGTCGAGAATGTTAGTAACAATCACCTTTTTCACTAACGTTCCTAACCCAAAAATGGTCCACATTAACTTCAACGTTAGTGGCACTAACGTGACGACTAACGTTGCTTCTTGGCCCTTCGCAAACGTTACTGGGGTTTACCTTTTCCAATAACGTTGAGAGTACCCCTTTCTCCCTACGTTAGAGTTCACGTTAGTATAGTTAACGTGGCCTTTAACGTAGGCTTGCCAAATCTTCGAGAGCGTTAGTGACACTTACCTTTGTCACTAACGCTTCAAAACACCCATTTTTCCCACGTTAGAGTTCACGTTAACTAGGTTAACATGACTTCTAACGTGGTATTGATAGCCATCTCCAACGTTAGTGACAAAGGTGAGTGTCACTAACGTTGGCTCATCATCCCTCTTCTCTACGTTAGCTTCCACGTTAATGTAATTAACGTGACAACTAACGTGGCTCATAGTGGCTTAATCCAACGTTAGTGACAATGGTGAGTGTCACTAACATTGGTGATTCCTTGCTCCCTCTACGTTAGAGTCCACGTTAACTAGGTTAACGTGGCAAATATGAGCTTAGTCCAACGTTAGTGACAAAGGTGAGTGTCACTAACGTTGGCATTATCTTCCTCATCCACGTTAGAGTTCACGTTAACTGAGTTAACGTGACTCTTAACGTGGCCAGCTGCCACTTTGGAACATTAGTGGCACTTACTTTTACCACTAACGTTGGAGTTCTACTTCTCTTCCACGTTAGCTTTCACATTAACATAGTTAACGTGGCAACTAACGTGGGCTATGATGGCTCACGAAGGCGTTGATGGCGATCACTTTTCTCATTAACGTTGTAAGCTAGCCTCCATTCCATGTTAGTGGTCACGTTAGCTAGACTAACGTGGCTACTAACGTGGTTCTTCCTTGTTTCCTTTGTCCTGAAATCAAGCAATAAAGTGCATCAAAGCTTTAATCCAAGTTATGAGACATGCATCATTCAATTTTGTCATTTAATTCATGCATAATTCTCATGAAATCATGTAAAATTCACAATGTTTGCTTGAATCAAGATGTAAGTGATTATTTACCCAAAACTTGCTTATTTTCTAAGAAAGTGTATGAAACTACCCTAAAACCATAAAGAAAAGGTCAGTGAAACTGGCCAAAATGCCCTGGCATCACAACACCAAACTTAAAGCTTGCTTGTCCCTAAGCAAGTACTGGAACAAGAGAATGATGAATGAAATGACAAGATGAATGAATCATTCTTGTGGAAGTCATGTCCTTTGTTTTATGGGGTTTCATGCATAGCAACTTAGGTTCATTCCTTTACTGGCTTTCAGACTTTTATCATGCCTTGGAATACTCACTTGATGGCACCTTTTGAGACTGTTATTTATTGATCCCTTTGTCTTTCCAAGGTTTATTGCATCCTTAGGCTAAGTGTTCTGTGAGAGGGCGACTCTTTAAGATAAGTTTTCAGCCAACACTCCCGAACCAGTTGGTTCAAGGTGCTAGGTGTTGAAACACCCCTAAGGACTTACTCCCTCAAGTCTCTCTCCCCCATACATGCACACCACAGGCACATGGTTTGTTATTTTCTTTCCTTGAGGTCTTGGTGTCCAGCACCTCTTTGGGTTACTAAATGTTCTGTAGCAAGGTTGCTCTTGATAGTGGATTTTCAGTTGATAATCCTGGGTTAGTTAACCCAAGTTACCAAGTGATGAAGCACTCCTAAGAACTTATTCATCCAAGCAGATCCTTGGTACAAGAGCACCACAGACACATCCCTC
Source organism: Arachis hypogaea (assembly GCF_003086295.3). Lineage (NCBI taxonomy): Eukaryota > Viridiplantae > Streptophyta > Magnoliopsida > Fabales > Fabaceae > Arachis > Arachis hypogaea. The sequence goes on from NC_092055.1 coordinate 46,336,761, forward strand.
AAGGTTCAAGCCCTTGGTGCCTAGCCTTATTCTTTATTAACTTTCTTTCTTTTTCAACTCTTAGTGTTCTTTTCCTTTTTCTTACTGGGATCTTATTATTTAGCTAGTCTCATGGGGTGTGTTTCAAGCATATGATTCAAGACAGATAGTTGCCTTCCCACCTTGTTAGTGAACCAACTTAGCTAAGTGATTACTACACCACAATTTTAAGGACTTACTCCACAAATTGAACTCCACTCTGGTCTTTCATAACATCTCTTTTTATTTAGCTTAAAAGGACAAGCATACAATAAGCAAGATGCAGATGAAGATAGGTAACTTGAACCAGCACACATATGAAAAAGGCAAGAAAAATACTAAAGACAACATTGAAAATCCTAAACTACCATGGAAGCATGTTCTATTTCATACATGATTTTTCTTATTTAATACTTGAAAAAAAAGATGGGACAATGAGGGAACTTCACCACCTTTTACTCATGAGGTTGTTCGCACTCTCCTTCTTGTTTGTCCTCTTTGTGTTTTTCTTGAGTGCTTGCACTCCCACTTCCCTTGCTTTTTCCAATCAACTTTTTCCAGAAGCCAGCATCTTCCATCTTCTTTTTCAATGTTTCCTTCTGCTGTTCCACCTTCCTTTCCTCTTGTTCTGTGAGATCTTTTTGGACCTCATCATACCTAGGGATTGCAGAGTGTAGATTATGCATATGATCAGACATATAGTTCAACTTGGCTTGAGTGTTTATGTTGAACTCCTCCCTATGTAGTTGCCGTCCTTCATTAAGTACGCTGAACTCATTGAATGCCTTTGTCTGAGCTAGCTGACGTTGGTTGAGTTCTTGAAGGCGTTTATCTTGACACTCTTGCCTTTCAGTCACTTGATTGATGGCTTGATTGAGCTGGGAGTAGTGTTCCATTTACTGTTTCAGCCACTCTCCTTGTTGATTCATCCAATTAGAAAGAAGTTCTTCTTGACGATCCATCCTTTGGGATTGAATGTGTAGTTGTTGCTCTTGCCCTTCCATATATCTCCTTGCCAAGTCCTCAATGGCTCCTTGAATGTGGCCTAGATTTATATTGGTTGGATCATAGTGCTCTTCTTGCTGGTATTCTTCCTGATGAGGTTCTTCTTGGTGAGGTTCTTCTTGTGATGTTCTTTTCCCTATTTGAGGCCTTCTTTGTTGTTGGGCGGGTGCCACATAAGTTATTCACTGTAACGTGACTGACCTTCTAGGGTTTACCCAACTTGTATTGTTGTCCTCGAAGACTACCTTGGCTTTCGTACACAGTCTAAGGATGGTGCTGGGGTACCAAAGTCTAGCACCTGGATCATTCTTCTCGGCTGACTCTTGAATCTCCTCAGCTATAATCTCGTGCACATTGATGCCTCCACCCTTTATTAAGCAATGTACCATAGTAGCTCGAGTAGTGTTAACCTTCGAATTGTTTGCAGCTAGGAGGATGGATCTCCTCATGAGCTCAAACCATCCCTTGGCTTCCAGGATGAGGTCTCCTCTCCTGATGAACCGAGGTCTTCTATCCGAATACCTTTCCCAGTCAGATCCTATAACACACATATCATTCACAATTTCTTCAAGTTTATCATTGTCGTGGCCATTACTTATTCTCACGTGATAACTGGGCTCATCAAAATGTGGCGATTTCAGGTGAAGAACCCTCGTTATGGCATTGGGGCTGAAGTCCACCTCTGTTCCTCTCACATAACTTTTGATGTGGGGGCTTTAGTTTTGTCTTCTCTGACCACATTTGCATAGAATTCTTTGATGAGGTTTGCATTTATCTTTGCTTCTGGGTTCGTGAGCCTTTGCCAACCCCTTTGTTCGATCTTCTCTCAAATCTGTGGGCATTCATCCTCGTTGAACTGGAATGTTAACTCAGGCAATATCTTTTTGAGCTTTATCCGTTTAAATTCAAGTTCATAGAATGCAGTTTTGAATTTTCCTTCATCAAAAGGGCTACCCTCAACTGGTTCCTTTCTCTTTTGCCTCTTGGAGCTCGATGATGCCATGAGTAAGAGTTGATGTGTGAAAGTGTTGAGGGGTTGTGGATAAATGGTGGAATTCGGTTGGGTTTGGATAGGGTGAGATGAAGGGATTTGGGTTCCGAAGGTGTGAAGTATAAAGAATGGGAATTGGAATGTGAAGGGGAGTACGGACTAGGAATCACTTATATAGGAAAGTGATGAGTGAATGAAAGGTGTGGATTGATGGGGTGGTTTTGTGATGGACGGATGGGGTTTAGCAATGGATGAGCACAAGGATCATCAACTTTATGATGGGGTTGGTTCAGTTTCCAAGTTTGTTCTTCTTCCAATGTTGCATGGCAACAATTCCCAATGCAATCCCCTTGAAGACACGTGTATAGTCTTCTCTTTTTGTGGTGGCCGAATCCTCCTTCAATTGTCCCTTCAATTCTCCTACAAAATAAAAGAGATATAATTAATAAAATTGTAGAAAGTGGTGGCAAAATTTTAAAAAAAAGAAGAGAAAGAGTAACTACTTTTTAAAATTTTTGTTTCTAGTTACTAATTGCTATTCATGAGTGCAAACCAACTAACCAACTAAATGTCCATGTATGCAACATTGGTGATACCAAACTTAGTTTGTGGCACTGTGGTGTACGAAGATTTGTTCAAGGTGCTAAGAGTGACATGCTATGAGTTGCATTCATTTTTCTTAGTGTGCCTTGAACACCAAACTTGTTCTTCACTATATGTTGCATTCAAGGATATGTCAAAGTTGATTTGAATTTCATGAACCTTGATTTATTAATTACTTTAAAAGCATGTAAAACATGGGTTGCCTCCCATGAAGTGCTTCTTTAGCGTCACTAGTTTGACGTTCTGCCTTTTGTCAGGGTGGCTAGTAGTGCTTCAGATCTTCTCCTCTTGCAGTAAACCTATATCCATTGGCTTCATTAAGGATCTCTACATGTTCTAGGGAGAGAACTTTGTTGATGGTGAAAACCTTGGGTAGCTGAGATGGGATGGTGGGGAGATGAGGTGGGATATTTGGGAAGTAAGCTGAGATCACTTTATCCCCTGGAGAGAAATCTTCTGTAGGGATCTTCTTGTTCCTCCATCTCCTTGGTGCCTTCTTCTTTGTTTCTTTTGCTGTTATCCTGCTCTTTGTGGTCTCTTTTCCTAGGGAGATTTTGTTGCTGGTCTCATATGATTCTGGTGGTTTTGGCTCCACTTGAGTTTCCTTTAGCTGTGACACCTTCTGGCTGTTTTGCTTATCAACCAAGCGGATTCCCAGGTGTACATTTTGTGCTTCAGTGCTTGTTTCTTCCACCAGTGTTTTGTTGTGATTTTTCCTTGGTTCCTTGTTTTCCTGGTCTGCTTCTTGTGAGGGTTTGAAGACATTGAATGCGAGTTGTTCATCATGTATCCTCAGTATTAGCTCTCCTCGCTCCACATCTATGAGTGCTCTGGCAGTTCCTACGAACGGTCTTCCCAATATGATTGGGTGGATGGGACTCTCTTCCATTTCCAATATGACAAAATCTGTGGGGAGGAAATAGTTTTCCACTTTCACCAACACATTTTCAACCACTCCCACTGCTTGTTTTTGAGTTTTGTCAGCCAGCCTGATGACTACGTCTGTGGGCATTAGCTCATTGATCTGCAGCTTCTTCATTAGAGATAGAGGCATTAAGTTGATGCTTGCTCCCAGGTCACAGAGTCCCTTATCAATCAGTGTTTCTCCTATGGCACAGGGGATGTGAAAACTCCCTGGGTCCTTCCTTTTTATAGGCAACTCTGTTTGAATGAGAGCACTGCACTCCTTATTCATCACTATTGTTTGTCCTCTCTTGAGTGAGCTTTTTCTGGTTAGTAGCTCCTTCATATACTTAATGTATGAGGGAATTTATTGAAGGGTCTTGATGAATGGTATGTTTACATGGAGAGATGCAAACATGTCAAGAAACCTTGAGTATATTCTCTTCTCTACACCACCATTGAGTATTTGGGGAAAGGGTGCATAGAGTCTCAGCAGCTTCTTCTGTGTGATTATGGTTTCTTGATGATTCTCTTCCTGCTTTCCTGCTGATGTATCTTCAGGTTGTTCTAATGGTTTGTTCGGCTCTTCCTCAGTCTCCTTATCACTTATAGTAACCATCTTGCAATCTTCCCATCTGACCTTCTTTGCTTCACCTCTCGGATTTTTCTCTGTGTCACTTGGGAAGCTATCAGTAGGTTTGGGGATCTTCTCAGAAAGGTATCCCACTTGAAACTCCAGCCTCTTGATGGTGTCTCCCTGGTTCTTGATATTAGCTTGCACCTCCTCCTTGAACACCTTGTTATCTTGGATTTCCTTACATATGTCCTCAAGTAGAGTCTCAATCCTTGATAGTCTTTCTTCCGATGATGGAGAGTTGAGATTGGAAGGATGAGAAGGGCCATTTTGACTTTGGTATGGATGTTGAGAGGTGTTGTTAGGTGGGTGTTGATATGACCTCTGTGTGGAGTGCTGGTGAGCTGCATTATTGTTGGGGTTGTGGCGTCTCTGATCTTGCCCTTGATCCTGTTGGTTTCCCCACCCAAAGTTTGGGTGGTTCCTCCAACCGGGATTATATGTTTTGGAGTATGGGTCATGGTGCTGCCTAGGTAAATTTTCAATGTAGTTGGCTTGTTCCTGATCACCCTCTGCTTCTTCATTCACTCCTTCTTAAGCTGCTGCTGAGGTGGTGATTGCTGCCACTTGATTCCTCTCCATCTTTTTGGTAAGGTCAGCCAACTACTTGGTAATAAGCTTGTTTTGAGCTAGCATTGCTTCCACATTGTTTAGCTCCATCACTCCTCTAGTGTTGCCTCTTTCAGAAGCATAGAAATAGTCATTCTCTACTACAGTCTCAATGACATCTATGGCTTCTTCAATGGTCTTCTTCTTGTTCAAAGATCCCCCGGATGAGTGGTCTACTGCCTTCTTTGATTCATATGAAAGGCCTTCATAGAAAATGTGCAACTGTACCCATTCATTGAACATATCTGGTGGGTATCTTCTTGTCAGGTCCTTAAACCTCTCGCATGCTTCATATAGAGTCTCACCATCTTGCTGCCCGAAGGTTTGTACCTCAGCTCTCAACCTGTTGATTCGTTGAGGAGGATAGAATCTTGCTAAGAATTTGTTCATCACGTCTTCCCAGGTTGCTAAACTCTCCTTTGGAAAGGATTCCAGCCATTTAGATGCTTTGTCCTTGAGTGAGAAGGGAAACAGAAGTAGTCTATAGGTGTCAGGGTGAACACCATTAGACTTCACAGTATCGCATATCCTCAGGAAGGTGGTTAGATGTTGATTGGGGTCTTCTTGGACACTTCCTCCGAATGAACAATTGTTCTGAACAAGGGTGATGGGCTGTGGCTTTAGTTCAAAGTTGTTGGCATGTATGGTTGGCCTTTGGATGCTACTTCCACAGTTTCCTGGATTTGGGTTGATGTAAGAACCCATAACTCTTCTCTCTAGTCCAGCCTAATGCGCTGGACCTTCTCTGCCATGGTTGTGAGCCTCTTCTTCATGATGGTTCTCCATATTCTCATCCATGTCTGGTTCAAAGTACTCCTCCTCTTCTTCAGTACCAATTACTCTCTTCCCTCTTGCTTCCCTCCTTAATCTAAGGAAGGTCCTCTCAGGTTCAAAATCAAAGGAAGTTGAAGCCCTGCTTCTTCTACCTGTCATACACCCAATAAGGCACAAGCAAGAAAGATAGATGCAGATAATATTTTCTGCAGAAATACTGTTATTGTGAGTGATGCAATATATCAAACAGTTAGTGGGTCAGTGAACCAAATATTAAAACAAAATGCAGGTAACACCACTAATGGGTGAAAGGTAAAGGGAAAGAAATAACTAAAACTAAAAGTAAATTACTCAGATGAAACTAAATCAAACAAAAGGAAAATGCTCAATCTAGTTATCCACCAATTTAATCATTGTTGATACAAAATCAATCCCCGGTAACGGCGCCATAAACTTGATGCACGAAAACTTGTCTCTTAACAAATCTCCTTCGGCAAGTATACCGAATTATCGTCAAGTAAAAACTTACAATAGAGTGAGGTCGAATCCCACAGGTATTGATTGGTTAAGCAACTTTAATTGGAGGAATGTTCTAGTTGAGCTAAGCAGAATTTGGTTTGAGAGTTGCAGGAAATTAAATAGCGGGAAAGTAAATAACAGAAAATGTAAATGCTGGAAATAAAGAGCTGAAAATAGATGACGGAAAATAAATTGCAGAATCTTAAATGGGAATGGGGAAGATGATCATAAAAGTAATTGGCAGAAATTAAAGAGAATGTGTAAGATCAGAAATGGGGAGTTCATTGGGCTTAGGAGATGTTGCATCCTCCAGATCAAGTTCATTTTCATCTCTTCCTCAATCAATGCATTCATTGATCTCCTTGGCAATCTTAAGTGATTGAATTCCAATTCCTTGGTAATTCAATCTCTCAAATCTTGATCAATAGCCAATTCCTTGGTCCAATTGCTCATGAGAAGAGATGAGGTATGGTTACTGATTATACCACATGTATTTCCAAATCAAAGTGTTGGTAGGATTATATGTCACTATATCCATCCAAACCCCAATTTGGTCCAACATGAGAAAGCATTTATAGCATGATCTCTTCATTCCTCTTCCAAGGTTTCGAAGAGATCCAAGTATGAATAGCTTCTTTTCCAAGATAACTACTCAATTGGATGAAGATTGAAAGCTTTCTAGTAAAATCAAGAGAAAAGAAAGAAGAAAAATAATGAAAATTATTATTGATCCATCAAATTACAACAGAGCTCCCTAACCCAATGAAAGGGGTTTAGTTGTTCATAGCTCTGAGAATGGAAAACAAAGATGGAGAATGCATTCTGAAAAGTTAAACTAGAAGTTGCAGAGAAAGTAAAAAATACAGAGAGTAATTCTAATAATGCCAAAAAGCTCTCTTCTAGTTCAAAGTTCTCCCTATTTATACTATTCTTCTGATCTTCTAGTTGCTTCTTCAAGTCTTGGATATGGGCCTTTGGATCTTGAGTTGAAGCAGTTATCTTCTTCAGTGGGCTCAGCTTTGCAGAGAAAGTGTGCAGTAGGTATTGACTTTAGCTTGGGGCGTTAGTGGTGTTAACGTTAAGTGAAACTGTGGGGTCAAGAACGTTAGTGACAATCACCTTTTTCACTAACGTTCCTAACCCAAAAATGGTCCACGTTAACTTCAACGTTAGTGGCACTAACGTGACGACTAACGTTGCTTCTTGGCCCTTCGCAAATGTTACTGGGGTTTACCTTTTCCAATAACGTTGAGAGTACCCCTTTCTCCCTACGTTAGAGTTCACGTTAGTATAGTTAACGTGGCCTTTAACGTAGGCTTGCCAAATCTTCGAGAGCGTTAGTGACACTTACCTTTGTCACTAACGCTTCAAAACGTCCCTTCTTCCCACGTTAGAGTTCACGTTAACTAGGTTAACGTGACTTCTAACGTGGTATTGATAGCCATCTCCAACGTTAGTGACAAAGGTGAGTATCACTAACGTTGGCTCATCATCCCTCTTCTCCACGTTAGCTTCCACGTTAATGTAATTAACGTGGCAACTAACGTGGCTCATAGTAGCTTAATCCAACGTTAGTGACAAAGGTGAGTGTCACTAACGTTGGTGATTCCTTGCTCCCTCCACGTTAGAGTCCACGTTAACTAGGTTAACGTGGCAAATATGAGCTTAGTCCAACGTTAGTGACAAAGGTGAGTGTCACTAACGTTGGCATTATCTTCCTCATCCACGTTAGAGTTCACGTTAACTGAGTTAATGTGACTCTTAACGTGGCCAGCTGCCACTTTGGAACGTTAGTGGCACTTACTTTTATCACTAACGTTGGAGTTCTACTTCTCTTCCACGTTAGCTTCCACATTAACATAGTTAACGTGGCAACTAACGTGGGCTATGATGGCTCACGAAGGCGTTGATGGCGATCACTTTTCTCATTAACATTGCAAGCTAGCCTCCATTCCATATTAGTGATCACGTTAGCTAGACTAACGTGGCTACTAACGTGGTTCTTCCTTACTTCCTTTGTCCTAAAATCAAGCAATAAAGTGCATCAAAGCTTTAATCCAAGTTATGAGACATGCATCATTCAATTTTGTCATTTAATTCATGCATAATTCTCATGAAATCATGTAAAATTCACAATGTTTGCTTGAATCAAGATGTAAGTGATTATTTACCCAAAACTTGCTTATTTCCTAAGAAAGTGCATGAAACTACCATAAAAAAATAAAGAAAAGGTCAGTGAAACTAGCCAAAATGCCCTGGCATCAAATATACACTAAATAATGGACATATAGAATAGAACAAACCAAAGATTGCAATCATAGAGAAGAAAACACACAAGAATAAAAATTATGATTAAATAATGTAACCATATAATTAAGCTCAAAATCTCACAGGTTATGTGTTCTTAGCTCTAAACCATGTTCCAAATTAAAATCTTCAAAAAAGTTTAACAAAAAAATTTAATTTGAATTAGTGAAATGCTATAGAATAGGGTCTTGAAAAGAAACTCATTACTTCAACCAAGCAGTACATACATGGAAGCAACTACTACCATGCAATCTTTCCTATCTAACAAAAGAAAATATCATATTTGTGTTAAGAGAGAGAGATTTTACCTTTGAAAGTCAGCGACTGACCTCCCCACACTTAAGCCTTGGCACGGTCTTCCGTGCCATCAGTAAGGAGCAAGGTGGGGCTAGGGGCATCACTTCCACTGTCTGGCTCGTCATGGCTCTCCGTGCTGACATGTGAAGTGGAATCCGGGGTATCTTTCTCTTCCGGAGGTGGGTGAGTACTAACAATGAGCTCCTTCAGATAGGTGTAACGGCGCTTGTTGCGACGCTCTATTTGCTCCATCCGCTGGTCTTGCCGGTCTAACATCTGAAGTATCTGAAGGAACATCTGATCGGTGGACGGTGCATGAGGTGTGGATGATGGTGGAGCGGAGGATGAAGGAGTGTCTAAAGATGGCCCTGCATACTGACTCGCCGAAGGTACTGGAGGTCTGATATATTTCCCATTCGGGAAATACTGATCATCTCTAGGGATCATGGCCTTCATATCTTCAGCCTGATAGGAGACTCCCACGGCAGAGACCAAATTTGTAACCAACGCGGGAAAAGATAGGTTTTTCGCAATCTGCACGTGTCCCATAGCCTGCCGGATGAGTCTTGGTAAGTTGAGGGGTTGCTCTGTGAGAATGCACCATATGAGAACAGTCATGTCAGCAGTGAATGTGGACTCGTGAGTGCTCGAAAAGATGTAGTGGGACATAATCTGTGCCCACACGTGAGCCTCCAAGGTGAGTGCTTGAGCGGCGATGCTCTTGGGTCGAGCCCGATGTTGTCCATAGATCCAGTTGCTGTCAGGTTGTGCTATGACTCTGAGGATGCTGTCCCAATCAAATTGACATGTCTGGTGCTTAAGCTGGGCCTCTTGATATACATCCAACCCCTCTGGGCTAGGTGGAAGATCCAGTACTCTCTGAATAGAACATTCGGAAACAGGGACTTACTTTTGATGAACATAGACAGACTGCAAGGTAGGCAAGTGAAAGTTGGAGTAGAATTCAACTACCCAAGATAGATTGGCCTCCCTCGCCTGCCTCCTTAAGAATCCCCACTGTCTCTTTTCAATGCAAGGCTCCACAAAATCAACAAAGTGTGTTGGAAGGATGAGTAGGTGCTCATTATTGTAGTTTCTCTCTGCCAAAATGGGGAACATCTGCTCACAGTAACGGTTAGTGAACCGTGCGGAGCCCCGTGCAGGAAAGGCCTTCTCCGCTTCATCAACTTTGATGGTCCTCTTCACCCTTTTAGTAGGTTGCTTTATGCTTGTAGATGGTTGCGCCTTAGCTGGTGCTCTTTTAGTGCCTTTCCTTGCCGGTGTCTTGTCAGAAGCCTTCTCTTTTTCTCTCTTGGTGGCCATCCTAAAGAAGGAAGAAAGAGAAGTAATGTCAAATATAGATAGCTAAAAACCGGAAGGAAGAAAGTCTAAGTGATAATAAATGCCAAATAAAAATAGAGTGTCTTAAATACATGGTAGCTACAACATGCATATAAGACATCAATTAAGAACATAAAGGCATATCATAACAACTAGATGCAAAAGGGTTAAAAGCATGTAAGTAACAAGCATGAGAAGCATGGCTCAAGCATCAAGATCAACAATGACTATCACATGTAACAAAATAATGAGCACTATTATGATGACAATTAATGAATAATATACCCAATACACATGGAATTCAAGGATTGTGAAAAAGAGGCATTAAAGTGTAAGAATAAAATAGAAAAGAAATCAAAATGTCATGAGAGTTTTTTCACAAACACTTGGTGTGCAATTTAAAAATAGGAATTAAGGTAAACAATCTAAGTGTATATGGGACCCAAAACAAAATGTCAATTGTCAAAGCACTCCTTATAATATCCACAAGCTAAAATATAGCAAAATAAGCACCCAAATAAAGCTCCAACACCAACATAAGAATGCAAAGTAAAAGAATAAAAAAGGAATTATAAATAACAAAGCTAGTATAAAATTAAAAAGAAATAAAATATTTAAATTCAATAAATAAAAGAAGAGGGAAAAAACTAGAAGAGAGGAAGAAAAGAAACCTTAAGAAGAAGATGAAAATAGGAAGATGAAGGGGAGTAAGAATGAGAGAAGAGGAGTAAGAAGGGGAGAAGAAAAGGAAAGGAAATTGTAGCTGCCGGAGTTTGTGGTCTCCGGTGGTGGTCCGCCGGTGGTGGTGAGAGAAGGAAGGAAGAAAGAAGGAAGAAGTAGGAAGAATGAAGAATGAAGAAGAGAGAAGAAGAATTAGGATTAGGAAACGAGAAGAAGAGTGGAAGAAAGAAAATCTGCGCGGCGTGCTGAATAAGTGACGCGGCGCATATGACGTGCACGCGTCGCCCACGTGTACGCGTGGGTGGGCGAAAATTCAATGGACGCGTAAGCGTCGGTCACGCGTACGCGTGACCACTGGCCGTGCTAAACGCATAGTTCCAGCCCCATGGCCTCACAACTCTCTGTTCAATTTGTACTGGGGCCGCAATTACGTACGACGTGTGTGCGTCAGTCACGCTCATGCGTTGATAGCCATTAAGTGAAAGCGACGCATACGCGTGGGTTGAATTTTGGCTCTAGCACACTACCCGCGCGATTCCATCATAACTCTCTGTTCAAAACACTCTCTAACGCCGATTTCCATGTCCACGCTTATGCGTCGCTGACGCTTACACGTGGAATGAAAAATTTGCAGGGTCACGCGTACGCGTGGGGTGGCTTGTGCACTAGGAACCCCTCCCGCTCGTCGGCAGCGCAACTCTCTGTTCAATTTTTTATAAAGGGCGCAGTCACATATGACGTGTGCGCGTCATAGACGCTTGTGCGTCGTTAGCACACTTTTTTTATATTAAAATAATGACTAATAGAAGTAATTTTGTAGAATTTAACACTGATAAAAATAAAATAGAACTAATAAAAAGGGAAGATCGTACCATGGTGGGTTGTCTCCCACCTAGCACTTTTCTTTAACGTCCTTAAGTTGGACGATCCACAAGCTTAGTCTTCTTCTGTTGCTGGATCCGCCAAGAGGAAGATCTCCAGCTCCTTGTTGTTCTTCATCTTCTCACCATGATATAGCTTCAGGCGGTGGCCATTGACCTTGAAGAAAGTGGGGCTTGAAGGGTGACTCAGGTGGAAGACTCCATATGGTTCAGCTTTCTCCACCCTATAGGGTCCTTCCCACCTTGATCTCAACTTGCCTGGCATGAGCCTCAACCTTGAGTTATAGAGGAGGACTAAATCCCCAGCTCTAAACTCTCTTCTCTTGATGTTCTTGTCATGCACAGCCTTCACCCTCTCTTTGTAGAGCCTTGAGTTCTCATATGCTTCTAGCCGAAGGCACTCCAGTTCCTGTAGTTGCAACTTCCTTTCAGCCCCGACTCCCCCAATCCTAAGTTACATTCCCTCACCGCCCAGAAAGCTTTATGTTCCACCTCAACCAGAAGGTGACAAGCCTTTCCGTAGACTAGGCGGAATGGACTCATTCCGATGGGTGTCTTGTAAGCTGTCTAATAAGCCCAGAGCGCATCTGCAAGTCTAGTACTCCAGTCTCTTCTATGAGGCTTGAAAATCTTCTCTAATATGCGCTTTATCTCTCTGTTAAACACCTCAGCTTGCCCATTGATTTGGGGATGGTAGGCCGTCGCCACCTTGTGAATAATGCCATGTTTCTTCAGCAGACCTGTCACTCTCTTGTTACAGAAATGAGAGCCTTGATAACTCATGATTGCTCATGGTGATCTAAAGCGATAAATAATATTATTTCGAACAAAAGAAACAACAACATTAGCATCATCAGTACGGGTAGGAATTGCTTCCACTCATTTAGAAACATAATCAACAGCTAACAAGATGTATAAGAAACCATTAGAGTTTGGAAATGGACCCATGAAGTCAATACCCCAAACATAAAAAATTTCACAGAACAACATAAGTTGTTGGGGGCATCTCATCCCTCTTGGATATATTCCTAAACCTTTAGCATTAGGGGCAAGATTCACAGAAAGCAGTAGCATCCTTAAAAAGTGTGGGCCACCAAAATCCGCTGTCTAAAATTTTTCGAGCAGTTCTTTGATGTCCAAAGTGTCCACCACTCTCAGAAGAGTGGCAGGCCTCCAAAATTGACTGGAATTCTGATTGTGGCACACATCTTCTAATTATTTGGTCAGCACCACATCTCCACAAATATGGGTCATCCCATATATAATACTTGGACTCGCTTTTAAGTTTGTCCTTTTGATGCTTAGTAAAATTAGGAGGAAAGGTACGACTAACCAAATAATTAGCTATAGGTGCATACCAAGGAACCACCTCAGATATTGCATGCAAGCTATCAAGTGGAAAAGCATCATTGATAGGAGTGGAGTCACTCTTAATATGCTCTAGGTGACTCAAGTGGTCCGCCACTAAATTTTGGGAACCACTCCTATCTTTGATCTCTAAATCAAATTCTTGCAACAACAATATCCAACGGATTAACCTTGGTTTAGACTCTTTCTTAGCTAACAAATATTTCCATGCTGCATGGTCTGAATAAACTACCACCTTAGTACCAAGTAAATAAGATTGGAATTTATCCAAAGCAAAAACAATAGCTAAAAGCTCTTTTTCAGTGGTAGTATAATTAGACTGAGCACCATCTAGAGTCTTAGAAGCATAAGCAATAATATATGGGTCCTTACCTTCGCGCTGAGCCAGTGCCGCTCCTACCGCATAGTTGGATGTGTCACACATGATCTCAAATGGCCTACTCCAGTCAGGCCCTCTCACAATGGGAACTTGGGTCAAGGCAATTTTCAGCTTATCAAATGCCTCCATGTAATCTTCACTCAACTCGAACTCAACGTCCTTCTGGAGCAATCGAGACAAAGGTAGTGCAACCTTACTGAAGTCCTTGATGAAACGCCGGTAGAAACCTGCATGACCAAGAAACGAATGGACTTCCCTCACGGAGGAGGGGTAAGGTAAACCAGAAATAACATCTACCTTTGCAGGATCAATAAAAATACCAGTATTAGAAACAACATGTCCTAGAATAATACTTTGCTTTACCATAAAATGACATTTTTCAAAATTAAGTACAAGGTTTGAACTAACACACCTTTTTAATACTTTAGCTAGACTATGCAGGCAAAGGTCAAATGAATTACCATAAACACTAAAGTAATCCATAAAAACTTCCACACAGTTCTCAAGAAGATATGAGAAAATGCTCATCATGCATCTTTGAAATGTAGCCGGTACATTACATAAGCCAAAAGGCATTCTCTTATATGCATACGTTCCAAAAGGGCATGTAAAAGTAGTTTTCTCTTGATCTTCTGGAGCAATATGGATTTGAAAATATCCGGTATAACCATCTAGAAAACAGTAGTGTGATTTACTTGACAGGCGATCAAGCATTTGATCGATGAAAGGTAGTGGGTTGTGATCCTTGCGAGTGGCCTGGTTGAGACACCTATAGTCAATGCACACCCTCCAGGAATTTTGCACTCTTGTAGCCATGAGTTCCCCATGCTCATTCTTCACTGTTGTGACACCAGACTTCTTCGGAACCACCTGTACTGGGCTAACCCATTCACTATCCGAGATTGGATAGATGATGTCGGCTTCAAGCAGTTTGGTCACTTCCTTCTTGACAACTTCTAAAATGGTGGGGTTCAACCGCCTTTGAGGTTGACGGATAGGCCTTGCTACCTCCTCTAGAAATATGCAATGCTCACAGACTTGAGGGCTAATACCTACTATATCTGCCAAACTCCACCCAATAGCTTTCTTGTGTCTTCTAAGCACACCAAGCAACTGGTCCTCTTGTTGGGACGTGAGTTTCTTTGCAATAATAACTAGGAGCTTTTGATTATCCTCAAGATAAGCATACTTGAGGTGGAGTGGAAGGGGCTTCAACTCTATTTTCAGCTCATGGCTTGGCACTTGATCATCCGAAGCCATTGGAGGTGGCAAGGTATCTTCATTATGCTCAGAGGGCTTCCCCACACTTGCACCTTGCTCTATGTTCTTCTCTTCTACTTCCTCTTGGTGAACTTCAGCCACAGTCTCATCAATAATGTCACACTGGAAGATGGAGTGATCTTCTGGTGGGTGCTTCATAGCTTCATCTAGGTTGAAATTCACCACTCTGCCATCTATCTCAAAAGAATAGGTACCCGATAAGGCATCACACTTAAACCGCGAAGTCTTCAAAAATGGCCTTCCAAGCAAGATGGATGAAGGTCTTCCTGAGTCATTAGGGGGGATCTCTAGGAAATGTCAACCCCTTAATGCTCACCAGGACGTCCTCCACAATGCCAACCACTTAGATTATGCTCTTATCTGCCAAAACAAAACATGCTGCCGACTTTTTCAAGGGTGGGAGCCTCAAAACATCATATACAGATAATGGCAAAATACTAACACATGCATCTAAATCACACATGCAGTCAAAAAATTGTACACCCTCTATAGTACAAGTAACCATGCAAGGACCGAGATCACCACATTTCTCTGGTATAGCACCCATTAAAGCAGAAATAGAGCTACTTAAAGGAATAGTTTCTAAATCATGTATTTTATCCTTATTCATGCATAAATCTTTTAAAAACTTAGCATACTTAGGTACCTGGCGAATAGCATAAAAAAGGGGAATAGTTACCTCAATCTTTTTGAAGATCTCCACCATTTTGGGATCTAGCTCCACTTGCTTTTTGGTCCTCCTAGTAAGGTGTGGAAAAAGAATGGGAATGGCATCTCTTATAACTTCATCTTCCTTAGGTACTCCATTTCTTGGTTGAGCTGCTTCTTCTTCAACCGCATCTTGTACCTCATCCTCTTCTTTAACATCTTCTACCTCAACAACATCTTCAACTTGAATGTCTTCTATTGAGCTTGGCTCCTCGGAACTCCTCTCTTGCAATGTGGTTCCGGATCTCAAAGTGATGGCATTGATTCCACCCTTGGGGTTGGTTAAAGGTTGAGAAGAAAGTGCACTAGAGTTAGAAGGTTGATTGTTGGGGGCAGAGGGTGGTTCCATACGGGATATGAGAGCTTGTAAAGTGGTGTTTAGACCGGTGATGCTAGAGTTAAGTGAATTTTGAAGGTCTTTTTGTCCTTGCATAATAGAGCGAAGCATCTCATCATTGGAGGAGGAAGTGGGGTAGGTAATTTGAGAGGCTTGTGGTTGGTTATTTTGAGGTGCTTGAGCTTGCCTTTGGTGAGGTGTCTGGTAACTTTGGCCTTGGTTTTGCTGTTGGTATGGAAGGTTCTGTTGATATCAGTTCTGCTGATAGTTGTTGTTCCACCTTTGATTTCCACCATTATCTCTGCCTCCTTGGTTGTAGTTGTCCCTCCATCCTTGGTTGAAATTGTCTCTCCACCCTTGGTTGGAATTGTCTCTCCATCCTTGGTTGGAGTTGTCTTGCCAACCTTGATTGTAGTTACCGCCTTGGTTATAATTACCGCCTTGTTGATAGTACCCTTGATTCGGACGGTTGTAATAAGTATTGGTAGCCGCCAAGGTGTTGTCTTCTTGTTGGAGTTATAGACATTCATCAGTGTAGTGAGAATAGCAAGTGCATATTCCACACACTCTCTGAGGGACCAACTGTTGACATGGTTGCTGTAGAGGGGGCTGAGGTTATTGTTGATTAAGCTGGAGCTGCTTCAGTATATTGGTCATCTCTCTCAGAGTCTTGGTGAGAGCAGCGGTCTCACTACAAGAGGAAACTTCCGCAATAGCCTTGGGATGATTATTCATGTGCCTTAAATTTCGGGTGGACTCAGCTAGATCGGTGATCAGTTACCATGCTTCTGTCGCTGTCTTGTACTTCGTCATAGAGCCATTACTTGCAGCATCTAAGATGGTCTTGTCTTGAGACTTCATGCCTTGGCAGAAATAGCTAATCGACACCAACTGGTCAATCTTGTGATGGCAACATGAGTCTAGGAGATTCCTGAAGTGTTTCTAATACTCATAGAGAGTCTCTGATTCGCCTTAGATGATGTAGGAAATTTCCTTCCTCAGTCTATCTGTAACTTCTGCTGGAAAGTACTTGTCTAGGAATTTCCGTCTGAGCAAGTCCTAATTAGTAACAACAGCTTCTGGTTGAGTGTAGAACCACTCCCTTGCCTTTCTCTCAAGAGAAAATGGGAAGGCATATAACCAAATGGTGACCTCATCCGCACCATGCCGCCTAGTAGTTGAGCAGGCTGTCTGAAAATCTCTGAGGTGCTTGATAGGCTCTTGAGCAGGTAAGCCATGAAACTTGGACAGCAGATTGATCAAAGTGGTCTTCAGTTCAAAATCAAAGCAATAAATGATAGTAAGATGTGTTATGTATTTGAATTAAAAGGCCTTGGCTGAGAGAAGATTAATTGGAGTTTCTATCCATGTTGACTTTTCCAAGTATAATAGTAAAAGGTTGTTGCTTCCACTTAGTTATCCTCTTGCAGTTGCGAAGGAAGGTCAAGTGGGTAACACTAACTCTGATTCACAAGTCTTAATCCCTTCTTAAGGAAGGATTAGAGTTAGTAAAAAGTGAGTTAGCCAGCAATCCCCAATTACAAATTAATACTTGAGTTTTCCAACTCAAGGGGTTCTAATTAATCAACTCCCAAACCAAATTGAGAGTTTTAAATCATAACATGAATGCCATTTTTCAACAACATGGAATAGGAATAAATAAGAGACATGGTAATTAAAATAAATTAATAAAAGAAAATTTTGAAGCTGATAATTAATTGAAGGAATTCAAACAAGAAATAAAATTAAATGTAAAAATTGTTTATTGCATTAATAAATCCCAAAATTAACAATATCCATATATGACTACGGGCAAATTAAATGGAAAACAAAAGAGTAGGGTAATAGAAAAGCAAACTATAACGATGAAGACTTCAATCGAAGGTAGAAGTAGCTCTCTCAATATCCAATCCAAAAGCATAAAACTAAAATTTAAGAACCCTAGGAGAGCCGTGTTTCCCCCTCTAAGAATTCAAACTTAAAAAACTAAAACTAAGTGAAAGTGAATGTGTGTTGAGTCTCTGCTTGCCCCCTGGCTCTAGTCTGTATTTTTTAGGCCGAAAACTGGGTCCAAAACAGCCCAGAAATCGCCCCCAGTGTCTTCTGTAATTACAGCACGTGACGCACGCCACGCGTACGTGTCGCTGGACTTCTGCGCTTGTCATGCGCACGCGTCAGTCATGCGTACGCGTCGTTGGACGATGCGCCAATTCACGTGCACGCGTCAGAAATGTGTGCGCGTCGATCCTCACTGCTTAGCTCCTTACTTTCTTGTGTTCCTTCTACTTGCAAGCTTCCTCTCCATCCTCTAAGCCATTCCTGCCCTATATAGCTTGAAAACACTTAACACATAGATCACGACATCGAATGGTAAAAAGAGAAATTAAAAATAGACAATTTAAAGGCTTAGGAAGCAAGTTTTCAATCATGGAACAAAATTAGGAAGGATTTGTAAAACCATACAGTTTGTATGAATAAGTGTGCCAAGAACTGATAAAAACCACTCAATTTAGCACAAGATAAACCATAAAATAGTGGTTTATCACATAGGCGTCGGAGCCAGAATTTTATTCAAGCACATACATCTCCCTACAACTTTGGCACTGCTTCACAAGAAGATTTTTTGTAGCAGTTCATCCGGAATAACCAGCAACGGAAGATAAATTAGTTGGAATTCATTCATTTTTCTCAAGGCACGTTTGGTAATGTTGGTTTTCGGTAGGTTAATGTTTGATGTAGTTTATTTGCTTGAAGTCTCTGGTTGGCTCATAAGGAATGAACTTAAATTTCTCTAACTTATTGATTGTGTGAGATGTTGCATCCAATCAAAATTGATATGGTAGAATATTGTGTTACTGGTGTTATTGTTACCAGTTGGACTTAGCTATTGTTTACCATAAAAATTGTCTCGACTACCAAAGTTTTTCTTGTCTATGCTAGCAAATATAAATTTTGTGGAAGTTCTAACATTCTTGTTTAAATTATCTCCGATTTTTTGTTTATTTAATTTGAAATTAAAAGCTGCCTCCAATATTTCCTTGTAAAATGGAAATGTGTGCTAACCAAATCCATGGATCCTGCATGTGTATTTACCTTATCTTGGTAAGCGAGTCACTAATTGTTTATACGTATCAACTTGATTTTCAATATTTTTTCACTAATCACATTATTAGAACCCGTCATCCTAAAGAACACCATCTCACTCCCAATTTAATCATTTCTGCAGATTCTGTATAATGTATGAAAAATTTTGCAATCCATAATTAGGGTGTTACCACTGCCATACCATCATCCATGTAGCCACACAAATGCCACAATCAATTCTTGCACATGAAAAAGCTTTTGTTAAGATAATTTTTTATAAATAATGTCTGGACGTCTAAAATTCTTGTCATGGTCGGATAAATTGTTTGACAGTTAATAAAACCAAAACCACTAGAATGTGGTATATATGACCCATATATACAAACCAAAGAACAGCGGATCATTGTTTGACTTGCCAATCAAATAGTTTATTGCCGCATTGGCATCCCCGTTTTTTACTTTTGATCTACGATAAAAATTAATATGGTTGTACAAATCTTTGCGTGTGAAGCCAGCATGACGATATCCACCTTTCTGGAACGCAATGTATCCTATAATATGGCACGTCTTGACACCAAAATTATGAAGATTTTCCACTTGGACTTTATCAGTAACAGTGAGACGACAATTGGCCGGAACAAGATGCGCAAATTGGGGGGGCGTCAGATCATGGTTGTGAGATTCCACAAAACATGATACCTTCCATCTTTCGCAGCCGTAGTCAAGCTTTACCCTAAGCTGAGCTGGACATTTGGTTCGCGTGAGTGACCTTGCCTCCCTTGATCTATCATCCAGATCAAGATACCTCATATTCCTTTAGCCCTCCTTATTGCAAACAAGTTGCCTGCAAATGATTCTACCTTCGTTATCCCTAATGACGTCGTCCTTCCACATTACAAATCCATGCCAATAAGCATAAGCGTTATAAAATTGGCAAGCCTCATCCTCTGTCCTAAACTCCAGGTTCCAAATATCCTTCACCATTAAAGCCGCTATTCTTTTTACACCACAATCTTTTTCACTCTTGCTAGTAGAATCCAGCGAATCCACATCATCATCTTCAGCATCATCTTCTGCATTCGGTTGATTATCGAAATCATCACCCAAATCATTATCAGAATCATTCTTAACATCATCCTCATTTGTGGATATAATTTTACCCCTACAAAAATTCAGGTTGGTGACAAAAAATGTGAATAAACAGAACCAATGGCAGCAACTACAGGAAACTAACCTAAGCTGCATGTAAAATTACCAGAACCAAACCCAATTAAACTAACCCAATTGTTTACGACTCCAGTATAAGGTTTTAATTTCAATGCCCTAAACCTAGCCACAGCATAGAACTGGATAATGTGACTTAATTTCCAAATTCTAGAATAGCAACTCAACACTCTAAACAGAGAACCGTTGAAAAGGCATAGTCTATCATCAAAATTAAACTAATCTGGATTAACAAAAAAACTTAATCGGACATACCTTGTTGACAACCAAAGGTTGAGCTTGAACAGGCAAAAATAAACTACTGGAGGGAGGTGACCTTACCTAATCCACCGTACCTAATTCGAAGGCAGCTGAAAAATAGTGATGGTAAACCAGCTACCACCAGCCACAGTTTCCTCACAAGTAGAAGTTCAGCTACAAATTTCTCTACTGGAGCCACATCATCAGGTTAGCATTTGGCCTCTCCTCACTTGACGTCGATGCCTAGCCGACGGAACCAGAGTACCAGTTTTGGCTCCTGTAACTCGAAAGAGATAATACTTGCTAAATGGATGTTGGGTTGATTAATGTGTGGTATAACATACAACAAAGGGCTGAAGGCCACAAAAACGAAACAGGGTTGGGTACTATGGATGTGATAAGCTCAAGAATTTATACCGGTAAGGAATATCACAAGATTTTTTTCGCGTTGCAAGTATAGTTCTCAACCGACAAACAATCCGCAAGTATCAAATTTAGAAGGAATTGGTTGTCACAAGTTCAACCCCAATAAAAGTAACCGAAGTATTCAAACCTCGGATCGTCTCACAAGAAATGGGCAAACATGTGCATCAACATTGGTTAGAATTCCGGAGTTGCAAGTCATAAACAAGAAATTAAACTAGGAATCTTAATGAGCAAGTAATTTTTAAATGCAAGAAACTAATCCAAACAACTAAAGCAAGAAGTGAGCAATTCCAAACTAATAAGATAACTTCCAATATAATTCTACTCTAAGGCTAAACAAATAGCTATAACTAAGGCAAAACAATTAGGATTTTTGGGTTTTCAAATATGAATAATAAAAGCAACTCTTGGCTAAGCATGGGAACTGAGATCGCCATCCTTGTCTCCATATCAAACATTGACAATTATGAGGTACCAACCCATCAAGTCTACTTCTCAAAAGGCTTAAGTACGTATTGTCTACTCCTAGGCTTGAAGTACGTTAAATAGGTTTGATCACATCAACCCATAAGTCCCAACCTATCTACTAATTAGATTAGTAGTGGGTTAGTGTCAATGGGTATCAAATTGATCACCTAGGGCTCTCAAATCACCAATTCAATGAGACCCAATGACTCAAGGTCACTCAATTCCCTTAGCTTATACAAAGAGTAAAGAAAACTACTTCATAATCAAAGGAAACATTTCATCAAACACATGGTAAGCATTAATAAAAGACATATTCAATTTGCAATTAAATTAGAACTAACAAGTACCCACTAACAATTATCAACATACAATCACTCAAACAACACAATTAATCGTGGAAATCATCAATGCAACAATAATAAATCAAGATCCACAAGATTCATGAAATGGGTATAAAATGATAAACAACAAGGAAACATAAAACTAACACAAGATCTAAACAAAATTATACTAAGGAATTCAAATTAAACAATTAAAACTAGTAATTAACAAGATCCAATTCAAAATTCAACAAGGGAAGATCAAATTAAAGCTAGATCTAGAGAGGAACAAGGATTTCTCTCTCTAGAAGAACAAAGAACCAAAAACTAGCTAAAAATTGTGTCTAAGTGTAAAATGATTGATCCCCCCTTTCCCCTAGCATCCTTGGGTCTTTTCCATGCAGAACCAGCTTGAATTTGTGCCTCTTCAGCCTCAGAAATCACCAGGCACGATTTCCTTTAATGAGGTCACGTGCAGCTTTTCGCGCGTGCGCGCCATGTACACGTGCGCACCGGTGTGGATTTCCTAATCTGCGCGGATGCGTCCATCCTTGCGCGCTGCTTCCAGCTATCCACATCCACGCGTGCACTCAAGGTGCGCGTGCGCGCCCATGCTGAAATTCCCAAAATCCAAATCTTCATGTTCCTTCCTCTTGTGCATGCTTTCTTCCTCTTTTCTAGGCCATTCTTGCC
Source organism: Arachis hypogaea (assembly GCF_003086295.3). Lineage (NCBI taxonomy): Eukaryota > Viridiplantae > Streptophyta > Magnoliopsida > Fabales > Fabaceae > Arachis > Arachis hypogaea. Next base: position 46,358,852 of record NC_092055.1, read on the forward strand.
CTATAAATTCTGAAATCACTCAATAAACACGTCACGGCATCGAATGGTAATAGAAGAGGATCAAAATATAGCAATTTTAAGGTAAAAGAAGCATGTTTTTCATCATGGAGCAATATTAGGAAGAGAACACAAAACCATGCATTTCTTGTGAATAAGTGTGAAAAATATTGACAAAACCCCCCAAATTCTACACAATATAAACCATAAAATTGGGGTTTATCAAATCTCTCCACACTTAAACCAAGCATGTCCTCACGCTTAAAATAAAAAGACCAAAGATCATGGTAAGAAAGGGTTTATGAAATGCAAATTTCCTAAATAAATGCATGTAACTAATGTAAAATCATCTACCTACTTGGTCAAGGATAAATCTATCCTCCAAGAACACATATGAGCATACGGGGTGAGAGTAATATGTAGTTCATAAATCATACCAATTCGAACATCACTATGAAGTGCATAAAACTTGCTAAATGAACGCTTGTAAAAGCCGGGAACAAGGAGTTGAGCACCGAACCCTCACTGGAAGTGTATCCGCTCTATTCGCTTGAGTGTATAGGGTCCGTCACTCAATCCTCTCCTAATCATGCTTTCTAAGATTTGTCTTTCTTCTAACAATTAACAATTACTTAATGCATGCTTACAAGTACCATGAGGTCTTATTCATGGGTTGTAATGGGGCTAGGGTGAAGGTAAGGATGTATATGGTCAAGTGAGCTTAAAATTTAAGTCATTGATTAACCTAGGATCCCACTAGACACGTAGAACAACCTATACAACTATAATACAATACCTAGCTACCCATGAGTTTCACTTTTTGCATACTCATGCATTCTTTTCAATTCACATCCCATATGCATTGTTATTATTACCTTGTCTTGGGGCATTTTTGTCCCCTGTCATTGCTTTTTCCTTTTTTATTTTATTTTTGTTTTTTCTATATATATATACTATTTCCTTTTCTTACATACTCATATATACACATAAAAATTTTTTTTTCTTCTTTTTGGCCCCCTTTTTCCTGGGATTTCATGTACAAAGATTTCAATGCATATAGTTCAATCATTCAATATATGAGTATGTTCCCAAATCCCAGAATTTTCAATTTTAATTACAAATACACACCTTTACATCTACCCAAGTTCCCAAGTACACCCTCCCATTTGAATGACACACACCCTAACTTACCTAAGCTAATCAAGGATCCAAATCTAGGGACATCCATTGTTTTTTACTTAGGGTTATTGATGTGCTCTATTTAGAACAAAAAGGGTTTATCATGGGCTCAAAATTGGTTATCAATGGTAGATAAAAGGGTTAAGGCCATTTGGAAAAAGTGACTATTCAAATGATGGCCTCAATCATGTAAATTCATTCATACACAAAGTAATGGACATATAGAATCAGACAAAGCAAGGATTATAATCATAGAGAGAGAATAATACACACAAGAATGGAAAAGAGTGGTTAGAAGATGTAACCACACAATAGGCTCAAAACTCACATGCTTGTGTTCTCAGCTCAATCACTATGTTCCAAAATACATTCTTGAAGCAAGTTTACCGTAAAATTTTTTTGCAAAATTGGTAGGTACCCCAAAACACAGTTTCTTGGGGAAGAATTCATTATTTTGACTAAGCAACTCTATAGAGACTAACTATCATATAAGGAATATTTACAAGCAAAACTAACTACACATGCAATGTACTAACTACTAAGCAAAAGAAAAATCCCTGGGGGTTGAAAGGAAGAGATTGTTACCCATGGAGATCGGTTGAATGACCTCCTCACACTTAGAAATTAGCATGGTCCTCCGTGCTACCAACAATGCGCAAAGGACGGTCGGGACCGAAACCTTCACTATCCCCTTCATCAGAGCTCCCATCACTTGGGTTTGAGGTGGACGTGAATATCTCGGGTTCCTCCATGCTAGGGGTAACACAATGCAGAAGCTTCTTGATGTAAGTGTATCGGCGTTGGTTGTGCTGCTCATATCTATCAATCTTCCGGTGTAGATCTTCTATCCTTTGATGTGTAGATCTTTGTCGTGGTGGTGACGATGAGGTGGAAGGAATAGTATATGGAAGGGCTATGTCAAGGTTTGGGTTGTTCATGGGGAGATGTAAGTATTTTCCTCTTGGGACCACATCGCCCTTAGCCGGAATTATAGCCTTCGTGTCCATGTCTTCCCAAGGAACACCCGCAGTAGCAACTAAATCAGATACCAATGCTGGAAATGGCAAATTGTCCCGGGTGTGGACTTGTCCAATCGCTTGCTTGACAAGAAGCGGAATGTTCACCGGTCTCTCCGTGAGAACACACCAAACAAGCAATGCGAGATCCGCCGTGAAGGACGACTTATGAGTGCTAGGTAGCACATAGTGGGATAGGATCTGGGCCCAAGCTCTAGCTTCTACAGTGAGAAAACGTGCATCAATGCACTTGGGCCTCATCTGGAGTCAACCATGGGTCCAAAATGTCTCTGGTTCAGCAATGACTCGGAGGATCGAGTCCCAATCAAACCCAAACTTTTTTCGCTGACGTAAGACCTCTTGGTAGCCATCCATATTACTTGGTACCGGTAAGACATTAACCACTTGCTGAATAGCCTCTTCTGAAACTGAAACTTGCTTCCGGTGCACGTATACCGATTGAAGAGAGGGAAGATGGTAGTTAGTGTTGAATTCTACCACCCATGAGAGGTTGACCTCTTGTGGTTTTCTCAGAAGAAACTTCCATCCTCGCCATTCAATGCGGGGTAGAATACAAGGAGCAACCTTGTCCGGCGGGGCGAGTAGATGCTCGGCATAATAGTTCCTCTCAACCATGGCGGTGAACACAAGTTCACAGAAGCGGTTGGGGAACCTTGAAGAATCCTTTGCCGGTTTTCTCTTCTCATTTTCATCAATAGGAGCGGGTGCCTTTGCCTTCTTAGATAGGGGTTTGGCTCCTAATGAAGAGTGCACCTTAGAGTTAGGCCTTTGGGATGCTCTCTTTGCAGCTGGTTTCCTTGAAGCTTTCTCCTTGCCTTTCTTGGTGGCCATCCTAAAAAAGGAAGGGAAAAAAGAAAGCATTAAACCCAAAGAATCATCTCAAAAAAAAGCATGCAAGTGAAAGATAGTGCCAAAAAGAAATATTTCAACAAAGTGATCATATAGATATGGGTCACAACACTTCGCATGGGATGCAAGAGAAAGTAAAGCATGCAATATGACATGAGAAGAATAATCTCAAGCATCCATAACAAAGAGCAAGTCATGTTCAATGAGTATCTAATTTGCAAGCAAAGTGGACTCAATGCATATAGAAGAAAGCAAGTGAGTGAGGAGGAAGCACCAAATTGAAGATACATGATTAAAATAAACCAAAATGGCATTCGTACATTTCCTCGAACACTTGGTGTGCAATTATCAAGCAATGAGCAATTATGAGACACTCAACCAATTTGAATCCCAAAATAAAATATCAATCATCACACAACATCACTTACATGACAAAGACAATGGGAGACAACAAGAAGATCTATTAAAGCAACTTAAAACTCAAATTCAACATCCATGGAAAAACAAGAAAAAGGAAAAGTAAACAAAAAAAAAGCAAGTAGTATAATCATGTAACTAAAAGAGAAAATAAGTAAATCAACAAGAAAAATCTAACTAGAAGAAGAGATTATTCAAAGAAAGTAATAGATGAGATATGGAAGAAGTAGAACCTTGAGAAGTGTAAAAGAACAAGGTAGAATTTTCTTTTGTAAAAATGAGAAAGAGATAGAAGAGATGTAGGGCCACCGGAAGTGGTGGTGGTCGCCGGTAAGTAGCCGGAGACGGTGGTGGTGGATTGTGGAAGAAGAAGAAGAGAAGAGAGGTGATGGAGTAGGAAGAACAGGGCGCGCTAGCTTTAAAATTGGTTCGCGCGACCGGCGCACGCGGGCACGGTGCACTGGCGCATCGGTGAGGGTTGGACGAGGGACGCGTACGCGTCAAGGGCGCATGCGCGTGAAGTAAGCTGGGCTCCTGGCACAGGATTGGCACAAAGTGGGCCTAAATCTCGGGTGAGTTGTACCAGAATTGGCTTGTAGCACAGGCGCGCGGACGCGTACAGTGCGCGGACGCGTGCCTGATGGGGTTGGCTACCGGCGCAGACGCGCGTAGTGCGCGGGCGCGTCGGTGTGGGCACAGGCTAGGCACAGGCATGGCACAACTCTCTGGTTTTTGTACCTGGGAGTTCATATAATACCATCGGTGCGCGCGCGCACAGTGCGCATGCGCGTCGATGGCCAATTTGCAAGGGGCACGCAGGCGGAACGTACGCTGGCACATGGGTGCCTAGCACGAAATGGGCATAAAGTGGGCAAAACTCTCGGGTTTTTAGCCCAGGAGTATAAAATGCACCATCGGCGCGCGCGCGCACAGTGCGCTCGCGCGCAGATGCCCTTTTTTCTTGCCTTTTTTTTTTGTTTTTAATACAACATAGAGAAGGCTATTCTAACACATTCTTGGCAGGTGTTTAAGCTAGTAGTCAAGGGAATACTTCACAAATTCATGAACTACTCAAAACATAGTATTCTCTCTACTTCAACAATTCATCCATGGCAAAATGATGAAATCTATCTAGATATCCTAGTTATCCAACAAGAACAATAAAACTAGCATTCCTAAGCAATCAACAACATCAAGAAGTCACAAAATTCACAAGAATCTAGAGCTAAAAGCAAGTTGGTATACACAAGGAAGATCTTACCACGGTGGGGTGCCTCCCACCAAGCACTTTTCTTTAACGTCCTTAAGTTGGACGGTCCTTTGCTTAAGCTTCCTCTCCTTTTGGTGCATCCTCAAGTAGGAGCACTTCCACTTCTCTTGGTGACTTGTAGCCATGGTACTTCTTCACTCTATGTCCATTCACTTTGAAAGTTATGTAACTTTGAGGGTCAAACAATTCTACCACTCCATAGGGCTTTATCTCCTTCACCTTGAAGGGTCCTTCCCATCTAGAACGGAGCTTGCCAGGCATAAATCGCAGCCTCGAGTTGTAGAGGAGAACCTAATCACCTTCTTGAAAATCCTTCTTTCGGATGTGATGATCATGAAATGCTTTAGTCTTTTCCTTGTAAATCCGGGCATTCTCATATGCCTCCATTCTCAAGCACTCGAGCTCCTCTAGTTGTAATTTTCTGGCCATACCCGCCTTGGTGAAATCTATGTTATACTGCTTTACCGCCCAATAGGCTCTATGCTCAATTTCCACTGGAAGGTGGAATGCCTTACCATAGTCGATCCGGAAGGGACTCATCCGTAACGGAGTCTTGTAGGCCGTCCTATACGCCCATAGTGTATCTCTTAGCTGGAAGCTCCAATCCTTCCTTTATGGATTTACCACTTTCTCCTAGATTCTCTTAATCTCCCGGTTGGACACTTCTGCTTGCCCGTTGGTCTGTGGGTGATAAGCAGTGGCAACCTTATGCAATACCCCATAGCGCTTGAGCAATGCTTCTACTTTCTTGTTACAAAAGTGAGATCCTTGGTCGCTCACGATTGCTCATGGCGACCCATAACGGCATACAATGTGATTTCTAACAAAAGAAACAACGGTATTGGCATCGTCAAGGCGGGTAGGTATTACTTCTACCAACTTTGACACGTAGTCAACTGCTAACAGAATATATAGATACCCACTTGAGTTGGGAAACGGTCCCATAAAGTCAATGCCCATACATCAAATATCTCACAGAACAACATAGGTTGCTGAGGCATCTCATCCCTTTGGGATGTGTTTCCTAACTTCTGACACTGATGGAAGAACACACAAAACCGGTTAGCATCCTCGAATATGGTTGGCCACCAGAATCCACAATCCAACACTTTTTTAGCTATCCATTGTGGGCCAAAGTGGCCACCATATTCAAACGAATGGCAAGCTTCAAGAATAGGTTGAATTTCTGATTCTGGCACACACCTTCGAATTACTTGGTCCACGCCCCTCTTCTACAAGTGAGGGTCATCCCAAATATAGTATTTGGAGTCACTCCTCAACTTGTCCCTTTGGTTTTTAGAAAAGTTGGAAGGGAATATTTTTGCAACCAAGTAGTTTGCCATTGGGGCAAACCAAGGAAAGCTATCCGATACAGCATGCAAACTATCCAATGGGAATGAGTCATTGATCAGGAATGGTTCAAATTTTCAAGGTGGCTTAAATGATCCGCAACAAAGTTTTGAGACCCACTCCGGTCCCTAATCTCAATGTCGAATTCTTGTAAAAGCAAGATCCAACGTATGAGTCTAGATTTTGACTCATTCTTTGTCAATAAGTACATTAAAGCTGCATGATCCGTGTATACCACTATCTTGGATCCTAGCAAATAAGATCTGAAGTTATCTAAAGCATGAACAATAGCTAGGAGTTCCTTTTCCGTAGTGGTATAGTTGGATTGTGCTGCATCCAGTATTTTAGAAGAGTAAGCAATGATATAAGGGAGTTTACCATCGTTCTGTGCAAGCGCGGCACCTACAGCATGGTTTGACGCATCGCACATTATCTCGAATGGCAACGTCCAGTTGGGGCCTCGCACAATCGGTGCTGTGGTGAGAACTCTCCTTAACTCTTCAAACGCTTTCACACATGCACTGTCAAACTCAAAGTCCACATCTTTTGGAGTAGGCGCGACAATGGCAAAGCAATTTCGCTGAAATCTTTGATAAAGCACCTGTAGAATCCTGCATGTCCCAAAAACGAGCGGACCTCCCTCACAGATGAGGGGTGAGGTAAAGTGGTGATAACATCGACCTTGGCCGGGTCTACAGAAATGCCTTCACTAGATACCACATGTCCTAACACTATGCCTTGTCTTACCATAAAGTGACATTTTTCAAAATTCAAGACAAGGTGAGTGTCAACACATCTAGCTAAGACCTTGGCCAAGTTCTCTAAGCAACAATCAAATGAAGTTCCATAAACACTGAAGTCATCCATAAAGACTTCCAGACAATTCTCCATTAGATCGGAAAAGACACTGGTCATACACCGCTGAAAAGTAGCAGGTGCATTACATAGTCCAAGTGGCATCCTTTTGTAGGCAAAGGTGCCAAAAGGGCAAGTAAATGTTGTCTTTTCCTGATCTTCAGGAGCAATGTGAATTTGGAAGTAACCAGTGAATCCATCAAGAAAGCAATAATGGGATTTACCCGCCAAACGGTCTGACATCTGATCGATAAAGGGCAAAGGGTAGTGGTCCTTTCTTGTAGCGGCATTCAATCTTCTATAATCGATGCACACTCGCCACGCATTTTGTACTCTCTTGGTGACCACTTCACCATCATCCTTTTTAACCGCAGTGATGCCCGATTTCTTGTGAACATCCTGGATCGGACTCACCCACTCACTGTCAGAAATTGGGTATATGATACCCGCATCAAGAAGTCTAGTGACCTCCTTCTTTATCACATCAAGGATGGTCAGGTTGAGCATCCTTTGCGGTTGCCTAACCGGCCTAGCTCCCTTTTGGAGAAATATACGATGCATGCACTTGCGAGGGTCAATCCCCACAATATCAGCTAGGCTCCAACCAATTGCCTTCTTGTACTTTCTTAGGACATCTAGGAGCTTTTCTTCTTCCTCACTAGAAAGCTCACTAGCAATAATGACTGGAAACTTTTAGTTGTCCTCTAAGAAAGCATACTTCAAATGAGATGGAAGAGGCTTCAATTCACTCTTTGCCTCAAGCTGAGGTTCCTTTTCATCAAGCTCACAAAGTTCATTCTCAACAACTTTCTCATGTTCACCCTCTTGGTCATCCTTCTCTTCAACAATAGGGTAGCACAACTTGTTGTGGTCTTCTTCTCGCACTTCCGCTACCACTTCATCGATTACATCACACTGGAGAATGGAATGCTCTTCTGGAGGATGCTTCATGGCTTCTTCCAAATTGAACATTGATAGTCATGTCTCCAACCTCAAAGGAATATGTGCCAGTGAAGGCATCTAACTTGAATTTAGAGGTCTTAAGGAAGGGTCTACCAAGTAGAACGGAGGATGAGCTTCTATTTTCCGTTGGAGGCATCTCAAGGATGTAAAAGTCAACCGAAAAGACCAAGTCCTTGATTGCCACAAGTACATCTTCTACTATTCCTATCACAGTGATCACACTCTTATCAACTAAGGCAAACTTTGCCGCCGACCTCTTTAATGGAGCTAAATTCAACCATACAAAGATAGAAAGGGGCATGATGCTTACGCAAGCTCCTAGATCACACATACAGTCATGAAAAGTGTACCCACCAATACAACAAGACACCAAACAAGGTCCAGGATCACCACATTTCTTTGGAATAGGTTCCATCAAGGAAGAAATGGAACTACCCAAGGATAATGTCTCCAACTCTCCTATCCTATCCTTGTGTGTACACAAGTCTTTTAGAAATTTTGCATACTTCAGAATTTGTTGGGTAGCATCAAGAAGTGGTATGGTTACCTCAACTTTCTTGAACACTTGAAGCATGTTCAAATAAAATTCTGGAGTCTTCTTTGCTTTCTTCACCAATGAAGGGAATGGGATAGGGATGGACTCATCCACTATAGCTTTTCTCTTGGGTTCCTTAAGGCTTACTCCTTCTTCATCATGCCTTTTGTCTACCTCCTCTTCTTCATGTGGAGCTTCAACAACCACTTCTTCCTCATGAATGTCTTTCACAACCCTAGGAGGTATCTCCTCTAATGTAGTCCCTGACCGTAGAGTGATGGCGTTGAGACTGCTCTTGGAGTTTAGTTGGGGTTGGGAAGGAAGACTAGAAGAGCTTGAGGATTGGTTGGTGTTGTTGGAGGAGGACATGGACATCTTCGAAATCATATCGGTGATATTGGCCAATTGAGCACTCATGGCCTCGAATTGAGCCTTATAGCCCTCGTCCCGCTTATCCACAGCGGCTCTAAGCTCATCAACTTGATTGATGGAAGATGAAGAGGATTAGTTGGATTGTTGTCTATGGTGTGGTGCTTGGTACTTGGTGTATTTGTTTTGGTTTTGGTTGTGGTGATTTTGGTTAGCTTGGTTGTTGTTGTTGTGGTGGTATTGAGATAAAGATTGGTTGTTGTTGTAATGAGAAGAAGAGTTGTTCCATCTTTAGTTTTGATTGCTCCCTTGTGCATTATACCTCCACCCTTGATTTTGATTACTACCATGAGAGTAGTTGTTTTGGCTTTGAGAAGGATAGGGCGGACGGTTGTTATAATTCACATTGGCCATGACAAGGGTATGCTCCTCTTGAATTTGATGGCATTGATCAGTGTAATGTGTGGTGCTAGAGCACAAACCACAAATTCTAGGAGGGTCTTCAAGTTGAGCAACTTGAGGTGGGGCTTGGATGGCTTGGATGGAGTAGTATTCTTTTTTATCTTTTTGTATTTGCGTGAGGATAATGGTCATGTCCCCAAGCACCTTGGTTAAGCTTGCTTCGGAAGGGGATGGTTCTACCACACCCTTGAGAGGATTACTTCTCACCCTTACATGTTGTGTAGCCTCGGCAACATCATTTATCAATTTCCAAGCTTCTCCTTCTGTCATGTTCTTTGAAAGAGAACCGCCACTAGAAGCGATGAGCAATCTTCTATCTTCCGCACAAAGACCTCCGGTGAGGTAACTAATGAGCAAGTGAGTATTCAATCTATGGTGTGGACAAGATTCCAATAGCCTCTTGAATCGAGTCCAATACTCATACAAACTCTCTTGGTCCTTTTGCATTATACCTGAAATCTCCTTCCAGATGTAGTCGGTCTTCTCCGGTGGGAAATATTTATCTAGAAACTCTCTTCTCAAGAAATTCCAATTGGTCACAATCTCATCCGGTTGTGAATAAAATCACATCTTTGCTTGCCCTTCAAGAGAGAAAGGGAAGGCAAAAACCTTAATAGCCAACTCATCGGCTCCATGCCTTCGAGCCGTAGAACAAGCAACTTGAAAATCTCTTAGATGTCGGATGGGGTCTTGACCCAGCAACCCATGATACTTAGGAAGTAGATTTATCAAGCTACTCTTCAACTCAAAGTTTGGATCAAGGTTGGGATACCTTGCTTGCAAAGGTTGAAGTATGATATCTGGAACTCCTTGCTCATGCAAAGTGATCCGTCGTGGCTCTGCCATGTATGGGTCACCTGTAGGATGCAAAGATGTATTAGTAGTACCAATAGAAGAATAGGAAGTAGCGGATTCCAAGTCACTCTCGGTACCATCTAGTGATTCGGTATGTTCCTCAAGAGAGTCCGAAGTACTAGCCGTATAATCCAACCGCCGTCTAGCTTGCCGAGTGTGTAACAAGGTTCTTTCAATCTCAGGGTCAAACTCGGCTAAGCTAGCATTCGGTTGAGACCGAGTCATCAAACTTAGGAGTCATAGCACACATACAAAAGAAATCTAAACTATAGCTAAGTTTTGAAAGAAAGTAAACTATCTACAATATTCACATATTCACATAACCAATATCAAGGCATATGTTACAACCATTCCCCGGCAACGGTGCCAAAAATTTGATAAGCTCAAGGATTTATACCGGTAAGGAATATCACAAGATTTTTTTCGCGTTGCAAGTATAGTCCTCAACCGACAAACAATCTGCAAGTATCAAATTTAGAAAGAATTGGTTGTCACAAGTTCAACCCCAATAAAAGTAACTGAAGTATTCAAACTTCGGATCGTCTCACAAGGAATGGGCAAACATGTGCATCAACATTGGTTAGAATTCCGTAGTTGCAAGTCATGAGCAAGAAATTAAACTAGGAATCTTAATGAGCAAGTCATCTTGAAATGCAAGAAACTAATCCAAACAACTAAAGCAAGAAGTGAGCAATTCCAAACTAATAAGATAACTTCCAATATAATTCTACTCTAAGGCTAAACAAATAGCTATAACTAAGGCAAAACAATTAGAATTTTTGGGTTTTCAAATATGAATAATAAAAGCAACTCTTGGCTAAGCATGGAAACTGAGATCGCCATCCTTGTCTCCATATCAAACATTGACAATTATGAGGTACCAACCCATCAAGTCTACTTCTCAAAAGGCTTAAGTATGTATTGTCTATTCCTAGGCTTGAAGTACGTTAAATAGGTTTGATCACATCAACCCATAAGTCCTAGCCTATCTACTAATTAGATTAGTAGTGGGTTAGTGTCAATGGGTATCAAATTGATCACCTAGGGCTCTCAAATCACCAATTCAATGAGATCCAATGACTCAAGGTCACTCAATTCCCTTAGCTTATGCCAAGAGTAAAGAAAACTACTTCATAATCAAAGGAAACATTTCATCAAACATATGGTAAGCATTAATAAAAGACATATTCAATTTGCAATTAAATTGGAACTAACAAGTACCCACTAACAATTATCAACATACAATCACTCAAACAACACAATTAATCATGGAAATAATCAATGCAACAATAACAAATCAAGATCCACAAGATTCATGAAATGGGTATAAAATGATAAACAACAAGGAAACATAAAACTAACACAAGATATAAACAAAATTATACTAAAGAATTCAAATTAAACAATTAAAACTAGTAATTAACAAGATCCAATTCAAAATTCAACATGGGAAAATCAAATTAAAGCTAGATCTAGAGAGGAACAAGGATTTCTCTCTCTAGAAGAACAAAGAACCAAAAATTAGCTAAAAATTGTGTTAAGTGTAAAATAATTGATCCCCCTTTTCCCCTAGCATCCTTGGGTCTTTTTCATGCAGAACCAGCTTGAATTTGGGCCTCTTCAGCCTCAGAAATCGCCAGGCACGATTTCCTTTAATGAGGTCACGTGCAGCTTTCCGCGCGTGCGCGCCGATTGCTTTTGTGATCCACGCGTGCGCGCGAGGTGCGCGTGCGCGCCCATGCTGGAATTCCCAAAATCCAAATCTTCATGTTCCTTCCTCTTGTGCATACTTTCTTCCTCTTTTCTAGGCCATTCTTGCCCTATAAATTCTGAAATCACTCAACAAACACGTCACGGCATCGAATGGTAATAGAAAAGGATCAAAATATAGCAATTTTAAGGCAAAAGAAGCATGTTTTTCATCATGGAGCAATATTAGGAAGAGAACACAAAATCATATATTTTTTGTGAATAAGTGTGAAAAATATTAACAAAACCCCCCAAATTCTACACAATATAAATCACAAAATTAGAGTTTATCAGGATGCTATGTGTTTTCCTAGTTCTCAGAGATACATGTTCAATTTCAGGAAGACATGGAGAGTATTTTTAAAAAAAATTTAGAAATTAGAAATTATAATTGCAAATATTCTCTAATACACTATACAGTATGTATATACACTAGCTAATGTAGTATGTTTATATTATAGGTTCATTAAAAACTTTTACTATAACCAATGAATCAATTAATGAAAGGTTCAAAACTTTACTTGATCAATGACTGTAATAATGACATCTAAGTAAGGATAAATCACCTATAAACTTACCATGAATTTAGAAGAAATTACCAACAATTATAATACATAGCAATTCCATGTCATCTGGATTATTATATAAGCTCCTAAGTTATTATGAGATGGCGTTATTATATCCTTTCAACTTGGTTCTTATTTTCAGTAGGTCCTCCTTTTATTTTATCTTTTCTTTGGTAAACATGTTTTTAGTCCTTTTTTTCCTTGATAATTCATGTTCTTAGTTCTTTAAGTTGAAACACGAATACAGTTTATAAATACCTGGTAATAAGAGATTGATTAGTCCAAGAGGGATATATTTGGAAACATGAAATAGTACAGGGCTATTTAAGTAAATTGGTATTAGTTATATATAAAATATAGCATCGTGTTGTAAGTGTAAATTCTTTGACTGTAAGCATCCGACAAAAGCAATGGACTAACGGAGATGCGGGAAAACGAAATAAATTATATATATGCATATTTTTTATATATTATTAAGTGTATATTTTTCTATAGTATATTTTTTTTTAATTTTTTATATTTTTACTAATTAATTTAATATTAATAGCAATATATACATAGGAATAGCATATTATTATTATTATTATTATTATTATTATTATTATTATTATTATAACAGTAATGTTATATGTATAAGTTTTTTGATAATCAATTTTAGTTAAGTTGGCCAAACTACAACTAAAAACAATCTTGGAATAAAAAACGCGTGCATACGTGCTCCACTAATCTATAATTCCAAAAGTGTGCATTACAATTTTCTTTTTCTCCAAACCAAAACACTTTCTTTTACTCTCATTCCAAATTGCAAAATCATTTCATCTTTCGATTTAACAATATTTCAAAATCCAAAACGGTTTACAATAAAAAAAAATTTTTAAATTATAGTACAAAAGCTCCAACAAAACCTAAGAAGTAAAGAAATTGAAGATTATTGAAAATAATATTTTCGATTCTATCTCATTTTATCACTATCAAATATTTAATCCCTAACGAGCATAGAAAAACTACAATTAACAAGTATATATGGATGCAATCACTGACATTGCCACTTTTTTATGTTTACTTTTTTTTTTCCTTGTATAATAAGATACTCATCACTCATTCAAGGTACTTGATTCTTGTTTCTTTTATCACGTTTTATTTTTTTCACGAAAAATTACTTATGAAAAATATAAATGAAATAATAATGAAGTAGAACCATTTACGTGTAGATTTTTTGAGAATACTAAATTTGAGTGCATGTGACCTAATATTTCTGTGCTGAAATGTTCATTATTTGTGTGCTGTGATTTACTTTCTGTGTGCTTAACTTCATTTTTTGTTTGGGTTGATTATTTTTATCCTAAAATTTATTGTTTGTGTACTATGGTTTATTGTTTGTATTAATTTTTATCGTTTATGTGCTATGATTCAATATTTGTATGTTGAACTTCATTGTTTGTGTGCTAAATTTCTTTTTTTTTGCTGATTATTTCTGCCGTGAGATTCATTTTTTATTGTTGTGGTTCATTATTTGTGTGCTGAGATTTATTATTTGTGTGCTAAAGTCCATTAATTATATGCTTTGCTCCGTTGTTTGTGTGTTGCTATCGTTATTTCGTTGTTATCAACAAATATTTTTATGATTTCATAATTTGAATGTTTTCAGGACGAGGAAATCACTTATCAAAAAAGATAACTATAAAAAAAATATGAGAAAGAGAAAAAAGCTAAAAAGTATTTTTTTGTTTTGTATAAATTTTTTTAAACTACTTATTTTGTAGGTGATATTTTACCTAGAAAAATAAAAATATTTGAACTCAGTGAAGAGATTAGGAATATAATTAATAAGGCCATTCCAAAACAAGTGTTTGTCAAATTTGAGAGATATGTTTCTCCAAACTACTGTTGATATTGAAGATAACAGAATAAAATTTAAAAGAATATTTATTCCGTTCATTCAGAAGAGCTTTTTATGCTTAACAGCAGCTCTAAAATATCATTAGTCCACATTCTGGATGTCGAAAACCTGACTGAAAAAAACTGAGCTACCCATATTTTTTACTGTCAAGACAATTATCATATTACTTCACAAACTAAATCAATGAACTCCTCCATGTAATAAGCTTATTAAAAAAAATATGCATATTCTCAATTCTTTGTATACTTTTCATTCCAACCCAAAAGTGACTATTAAAATATATTAGAATCTATAGATCACAATCTTCGTAAAGTTCTATAAAAAATGAAGAAGTAAGCAAATAAATCAAAGCACAAAAATATCTAAGCATAGTACAGAAATAATGTGTTCAAAATACAAAAATGAAGTGACATAGCACAAAAATATTATCTGACAGTCACTTATTTTCACCTACATCATACTTAATAACAAAATCACTTCAACTGCTTTTAAATGATTATTTTAAAAGAGAGTTTCAAATAATATGATTCATCTCTTAGTGAATTTTAACATAACTCTTGTAACCTTTTTTTTAAAATGTGCCAAATACAACACCTATAAATTGTAGTTGGCATGCATCCCTCAATAGCACTTGGCATCGATGTACATTGATCAATAATAAAGTCTTTTGGAGTTTTTCACCCATATAACGAAATCATCATTTAAATAACCACTTGAATGAATTAGTGTCATTTTTTTTTCATCAAAATACATCTAAAAAATATAGAATGACCATGGTGATTCATACCAAAAAAGAAAGTAAAAGACAAATCATACCTGAAAATTTAGAAATAAGACTATTTCAGTTCGATCCCCACAATAATTTAGATATATAACACAAAAATATAGATACTCAGTACATAAATTATGCTTAATATAAAACGCCTGTTCATATTGTAAATAGTATCAAATGACACCAAATCACCAAAATACTCAAACACAGCCTGATGAAGACCAAATATTATTTTAGAATTTTCACAAAAAAATCTCGTCATAAGTATAGCTCCAAACCAACAATTGACTCTCAATCAGAGTTTAAAAGGTTATCACAATACAATCTAAAATAACCGGGAGTAGAATCTCGGGTTCGTTCTCCCTAAGAATTGCAATTGAGTGCTCAATTATTGGCTATGAGAAAATCGGAGGTTTTGGTCACAACAACAAGAAATGCAAATAGCAAGAAATTAAAGAAATAAAAATAACTAAATATAAAAAATAATTAAACTAAAGTAATTAAAGAAATCAACTAAAAAAGATCTTGGCAAGGGTTGATGGTCAAAGTTCACTATCCTTGTTACTAACCACAACATGATAATTATAAAGAGCAAATCTACTTCGTCATCCCCAACATCAGAGGAAAGTCAAATGAGCTTAATCATTCCTAATTCATAAGTCCTAATCAACTTACTAATTGAATTAGCAAAAGATTAGCGTCAATAGAAACAAGACTAATTAAGATCTCTAAATTATCAATCAACTTGGATATTAGTAACTCAAGATTACCCAAGTTACCAACCCAAGACAAGAATACAAAAATCTACTCTAAAACTAAAAAGAGCATTTCATCAAATACCTAGAACGTAATAAAGGCAAACATCATAAAATACAAGACTTAATAAAAATCATAACTAACCAAAGCAAGACATCAATAATAGCTGATGGTTCTACTTGAACTTGATAAGGGGGTTGAATCAATTTGGCTTAAAACTTAAAGTTTCAAAATTTGTTTCAGCAGAAGCTTAAGTTGCAGAAGATTATTTCATTTTGTCTCGTGTGCAGAACAAGTAAAGAGTAGGGAAGAGGAGAAAAAAGTCCAGCATGTATCCTGGTTCGGATTCTTAGTGCAATGAATCCTACGTCCAGTCTCCACCACAAACTATGGTAGAATTTTTACTATAATCCACTGATTACATTCACCAATACAAATTGAATTACTCCCTAATTCAACTACTATCTACCCCTAAGCTTTCTTCACCAAAGCTTAGCAATCCAAAGTGTTATCCCAACTTGGAAAGGGAATCTAGATAGATTCAAACTCACAAAGTGCTGACTCAACTTGGCAAGGGAAACTAATCCTAGTTCAACAACTCAATTACATCAGACATCAGTGGCTCTTTTGCATCACTCTTGCCTTTTCTCTCTTGGCTTTTCAAACTCACAATATCAACATTTTTCTCAAAAACAGAAAATTACACAAGACAGCCATAACAAAGAAAATCAAAAATTAAGCTTGAGTAGAAGAAAAAGATTTCAGCTCAATGTTAGAGATGATGTTCTAAGTGTGTGCTCTCTTTTTCTTATCCTGAAATGTTGGAATGAGGCTCCTTATATGTCTTCAGCTTGCCTTCATTTTTGCCTCTTCCATTCGCTTGTCCTTACTGCCCACTGGAGCTGTCACTATTGGCATACAGTCCTTCTTCACCATGCTTCACTATCTCTGCTGCTCGAGGAGCCCGTCCACCACCTCTGTGGTCCTTTGCTTTGCTTTCTCCCATGGCATGCACTCTTTTTTTCCATTTTGTTCCATTTTTCTTGCTGTCCGAGAAGCTCACCACTACCTCTGCTTCTGTATTCTTGTAATTTTTGTGTTTTGCTCTTCCACTATCCAAATTGTGCTCTGCTGATGTGGTGCACAAATTGTAAATCACACTTTTCACAACTTGTACCACTAACCAGCAAGTGCACTGGATCGTCCAAGTAATACCTTACGTGAGTAAGGGTCGAATCCCACGGAGATTGTTGGCTTGAAGCAATCTATGGTTATTTTGTAATTCTTAGTCAGGATATCAATTATAATTATCAGTTTGGATTGCGAAAAATAAAAGAGCATGAATTAAATACTTGTTATGCAGTAATGGAGAAGATGTGGGAGTTTTGGAGATGCTTTATCTTCTGAATCTTTGCTTTCTCCCTGCCTTCTTCTTCACGCACGCAAAGTTCCTCCTATGGCAAGCTGTATGTTGGTGGATCATCGTTGTCAATGGCTGCCATTCGTCCTCTCAGTGAAAATGGTCCAGGTGCGCTGTCACCGCACTGCTAATCATCTGTCGGTTCTCACTCATGTTGGAATAGGATCCATTTATCCTTTTGCGTCTGTGACTACGTCCAACCTTTGTGAGTTTGAAGCTCGTCACAGTCATCCAATCCCTGAATCTTACTCGAAATACCATAGACAAGGTTTAGACTTTCCGGATTCTCAAGGATGCTGCCAATGGATTCTAGCTTATACCACGAAGACTCTGATTAAGGAATCCAAGAGATACTCATTCAATCGAAGGTAGAACGGAGGTGGTTGTCAGGCATGCGTTCATAGGTTGAGAATGGTGATGAGTGTCACGGATCATCACATCCATCATATTGAAGTGCGAATGAACATCTTAGACAGAAACAAGCATGTTTGAATAGAAAACAGAAATAATTGCATTAATTCATCGAGACACAGCAGAGCTCCTCACCCTCAACAATGGAGTTTAGAGACTCATGCCGTCAAAGAGTACAAAGTTCAGATCTAAATTGTCATGAGGTACAAAATAAATCTCTAAAAGTTGTTTAAATACTAAACTAGTAACCTAGGTTTACAGAAAATGAATAAACTAAGATAAATAGTGCAGAAATCCACTTCTAAGGCCCACTTGGTGTGTGCTGGGTCTGAGACTTGAACTTTACACGTGCCTAGGCTGTTTCCAGAGTTAAACGCCGGGTTGTAACCTGTTTCTGGCGTTTAACTCCAACTTGTAACCTGTTTCTGGCGTTTAACACCAAAATGCAACATGGAACTGGCGTTGAACGCCAGTTTACGTCGTTTATCCTTGATCAAAGTATGAACTATTATATATTTATGAAAAGCCCTGGATGTCTACTTTCCAATGCAATTGAGAGCGAGCCATTTGGACTCCTGTAGCTCCAGAAAATCCATTTCGGAGTGCAGAGAGGTCAGAATCCAACAGCATCTGCAGTCCTTTTTCAGCCTGAATCAAATTTTTGCTCAGCTCCCTCAATTTCAGCCAGAAAATACCTGAAATTACAGAAAAACACACAAAGTCATAGTAAAGTCCAGAAATATGAATTTTGCCTAGAAACTAATAAAAATATACTAAAAACTAACTAAAACATGCTAAAAACTACATGAAATTACCCCCAAAAAGCGTATAAAATATCCGCTCATCATGATGTCTTTGGGTTAGTGGGATGTCCTTGTATCCTTCTTGCTTTATTTGAGCAACACTTGTCCTTGCTTTATCCAGCTGTCCTCACATTTTATTTAGCAAATATATTTCCTTCTCTTTGCTGAGCGGTGATATGAGGAGGAGCTTTGGCTCTTTAAGTTGCTAAAGTGTATGCTAGTCTTGGGCTTGTTTATTTGCTTGAATGACCAAAGAAGTAGACCAGCTTCATTGTTTGGCGGTGAGATAAGTTATGGGCCTGCCACAATAAAATACAAAATAAATAATATTGGGCTATTAACGCAACTAATGTTTGTCATCATATATTAGCCCAAAATCAACTAAGCTCAACAATCTCCCCCTTGATGACAAACATGATTAAAAAGGACAATTGAAATTTAGCCAAGATTTAAATGAGTTTAGAGCACTTCCCTTTGATGATCGTCTGAAGTATGTAGTACTCCCCCTCAATGTTAGCAGTTCTCTCTCCCTTAATCATGGGTTACATCTTCAACTGGATTAAGCTTAAAAGCAGCCAAGACCAATTTTTTCAAGCAATATATCACAGTAATAATGACTTTAAACCCAAAGCAATTAACACTAACCATGATACACAGCACAGGACAAATTAAAGTTAATCAAAGTAATAAGCATCAAGCAAGCATCAAGCATCATTGTTCTTAACTAACACTGTTAACCCCTAAACCAATGCTAACATTCCTTTTCCTTTCTCCCCCTTTTGTCATCAAGGGAGGAAAGGAAAAACCTGCACAAAATTTGTTACTGGCTATCAAAAAGTTACCAAGTAGTAATGTAGTTATGGGTTACAGTCATCCAAATAAAACAGAAAAAGTTCAAGCAAAAAATGAGTCACAGTCACAGATGAGATAAAAATATCTAGGCATCAGAGTTGAATTCATCAGAGGTTCCATCATCATCCCCCTCATTGTTCATTGTTGTGAGTCCAACCTCTACATCCTCCACAAAGTCCCTCAGAATCCTAATCCTCCATTTGGTCTTCTTGAGAGCATTTTCTTCCATGACCTGATTCCTCTTGCGCTCAGCACCATGAGTGAGAAGAAGGTCCGTTAGATTGATGAATTCTTCAAGCACATTCTTCAGGATGCGTGTCATGATCTTGATCGTGGTGGAGGTTGAAGGGGGAATAAGAAGATTCTCATCAATAGAGGGAACATCAGTGCTGTCATCAGTTTGGCGACGTCTTGCTGCTGTTTTCTTTACTGCACCACCCCCTTTTATGTATGAGTTACAATCTTTTGAAATCTCAGCACCAAAATCAACATTATAATATTGAAAAATTTTTGTAAGAAGCATGGCATAAGGTAAAGCATTTTTTGTACTGACACAAGCATGCATATGCCTCACAAGCAAGTAAGCAAAGGAAATTGAAATTTTTGAAAGAAGAGCAAACAGAACCAGTATGTCACAAAAGGAGACGCGTTGAAAAGAGTCACGCTGAGGCAAAATGATGTGGTTAAAAATCCTATGCAACTGGGCACGGATTGGACCAAGAGACTTGCGCTTAACAAAAGAAGTGATTCTCCCTTCTTTATAGGACAGATTGCTATAGAACTGCTTCACCAGATCAGGATAAATTTTCTCCTTAATGGACAGAATGAGAATCCATCCTTGACATACAAATAGAGGTGTAAAGTTCAAACCTTTCCTACAAAGTTTGTCTAGATTGACAAGCTTAGAGGGACAGAGAGTACGCTTATATATGTCTTTCCAGAAAAATAGGTAGTTCATGAGAGATTGAAAACGACGACGATCAAAGGACTCATAGGGAAACTCAGCATAGAAGGACTTGTAACCAATGGGATTGGACATTTTAGGTTCAGAAACGGAACAAAGAGGAAAATCAATGACTGTACCGCGGGTATGGCGAGTTTGAGAGGAGGGAATCTCTTCGTCTTCTTCATGAAGAGGTCGTTTACCTCTGGAAGAGCTAGGTTTAGATGAGCTTGGCTGAGAGACATTTAGAAGAGTAGGATTAGGGCGTGGCTCCAGGGCGGCAAGCAGTGGTCTTAGTGCGAGCCATGTCAGAAGTAAGGTTGGGTGGAGATGGAGGGGAAGAATGAGTGGGAGATTGTGATGGCTGACGTGCTCCCCTAAGGGTGTATTGGTAAAGATTTTCTTCAATAAGATCGCATTGCAAGTATAGCTCTACCAACAACAATCCTTGGGTGTCAAATTTAGAAGAGGGATTTGGTTGTCACAAGTTCAACCCCAATAGAAATAACCGAAGTATTCAAACCTCGGGTCGTCTCACAAGGAATGGGCAACCATGTGCTTCAACATTAGTTAGAAATCCGGGGTTGTGAGTTATGAGCATGAAAATAAATGAAAATCTTAACAAGCAAGTAATCTTAAATTGCAACAAATTAATTCAATTAACTAAGCGAAACATGAGCAATTCCAATGAACAAGTAACATTCCACTTAATTCTATTATAAACCAAACAAGTAACTATAACTAAGGCAAATAGTTGAGAAATTTGGTTTTCAAATATGAATAATAAAAGCAACTCTTGGCTAGGCATGGGAATTGGGGTCACCATCCTTGTCTAACAACCATATCTTGATAATTATGAGGAACCAAGCTCATTAAGTCTACTTCCAAAAGTCTTAAGTACGTAATATCTACTCCTAGACTTGAAGTACGTCAAATGGCTTTGATCACATCAACTCATAAGTCCCAACCTACCTACTAATTAGATTAGTAGTGGGTTGGCGTCAATGAGTATCAAATTGACCACCAAGGGCTCCTAAATCATCAAATCCATTAGACCCAATGACTCAAGTTTACCCAATTCCCTTGACCTAGGCCAAGAGTAAAGAAGACTACTCCATAATCAAAGTAAACAATTCATCAAACACATGGTAAGCATTAACAAAAGACATGTTCAAAATAGCAATTAAATTGAAATCTACAAGTACCCACTAACAATTATCAACATACAATCATCCAAACAACAAAGCTAAACATAGAAATCATCAATATAACATCAACAAGTCAAGATTCACAACATTCATGAAATGGGTATAAAATGACAATTAACAAGGATTCATAAAACTATCACTAGATATAAGCAAAATTGTAACAAGGAATTCAAATTGAACAATTAAAACTAGTAATTAAAAAGATTCAATTCACAATCCAACAAGGGAAGATCAAATTAAAACAAGATCTAGAGAGGAACAAGGGTTTCTCTCTCTAGAATAACCAAAGAACCAAAAAACTCTAAAATTGTGTCTTAGTGTAAAATTGATTGATCCCCCATTTTCCCCTAGCATCATTGGGTCTTTTCCATACAGAAACAGCTTGAAATTGGGCTTGATGAGTCTCAGAAATCGCCAGCACGATTTCCTTTAATAAGGTCACGTGCAGCTTCCCACGCGTGCGCGCCAAGTGCGCATGCGCGTCGATAGGAATCTTCTGATCCGTGCGGATGCGTCCATCCTTGTGCGCCGCTTCCAGCCAACCTCATCCACGCGTGCGCATGGAGTGCGCGGGCGCGCCGATGCTGCTTCTCCCAAGATTTCAATTCTTCATGTTCCTCCCTTTTTGTACATGCTCTCTCCCTCTCTTCTAAGTCATTCCTACCCTATAATTCCTAAAATTACTCAACAAATGCATCACGGCATCGAATGGCAACAGAAGAGGATTAAAATATGGCAATTTTAAGGCAAAATAAGCATGTTTTCCATCATGGAGCAATATTGAGAAGTGAACACAAAACTATGCATTTCTTGCGAATAAGTGTGAGAAATATTGATAAAATTCCCCAAAATAAGCACAAGATAAACCACAAAATCGGGGTTTATCAAATCTCCCCACACTTAAACCAAGCATGTCCTCATGCTTAAAATAAAAAGACCAAAGATCATGGTGAGAAAGGGTTTATGAAATGCAAACTACCTAAATGGATGCATGCAACTAATGTAAAATCATCTACCTACTTGGTCAAGAGTTAATCTATCCTCCAAGAATACATGTGAGCATGTAGGGTGAAAATAGTATGTAATTCATGAATCCTACCAAATTGAATACCACTAAGGAGTGCATATGACTTTCTAAACAAACGCTTGTGAAAGCCGGGAACAAGCATTGAGCGTCGAACCCTCACCGGAATTGTATCCGCTCTATTTGCTAAAGTGTATAGGGTTCGTCACTCAATCTTCTCCTAATCATGCTTTCCAAGATTTGTCTTTCATCTAATAATCAACAATTACTTAATGCATGCTTACAAGTATCATGAGGTCTTATTCATGGGTTGTAACGGGGCTAGGGTGAAGGTAAGGATGTATATGGCCAAGTGGGCTTAAAATTTGAGTCCTTGATCAACCTAGGATCCACTAGACACATAGAACAACCTATACTACTACAATACATTACCTAGCTACCCTTGACGTTTACTCTTTTTGCATACCCATGCATTCTTTCCAATTCACACCCATATGCATTGTTTTTGTTACTTTATCTTGGGGCATCTTTGTCCCCTTTCATTGCTTTCTCTCTCTTTTTTTTTTGTTATCCCCTTTTCTTGGGGTTTCTTTGTGAACAAAAGTTTCAACGCATACAGTTTAATCATTCAACACATGAGTATGTTTCTAAATCTTAGAATTTCCAATTACACTACAATTACACACCTATATATCTACCCTAATTCCCCAAGTATACCCTCCTATTTGAATGATACACATCCTAACTTACCTAAGCTAATCAAGGATCCAAATTCAGGGACATTCATAGTTTTTCACTTAGGGTTGTTGATGTGCTCTATCTAAGAACAAAAGGGGGTTTATCATAGGCTCAAAATTGGTTAGCAATGGTAGATAAGAGGGTTAAGGCCATTTGGGAAAAGTGACTATTGAAATGATGGCCTCAATCATGTAAATGCATTCATACACAAAGCAATGGACATATAGAATCAGACAAAGCAAGGATCACAATCATAGAGAGAGATATGCACACAAGAATAGAAATAATGGTTAGAAGGTGTAACTATGCAATAGGCTCAAAACTTTCATGCTTGTGTTCCTAGCTCAATTACTATGTTCCAAAATACATTCTTAAAGCAAGTTTACTGCAAAAAAAAAAAATTTCAGAATTTTGGTAGGTCACCCAAGACACAGTTTCTTGGAAAGGAAGTTATTGTTTTGACCAAGTAACTCTATCGAAACTAACTATCATGCAAAGGGTATTTAGAAGAAAAACTAACTACACATGCAATATATTAACTTCTAAGAAAAATAAATCCATGGGTATCAAAGGGAAGAGATTGTTACCCATGGAGATCGGTCGAACGACCTCCTAACACTTTAGAAATTAGCACGGTCCTCCGTGCTACGAATAATACGCAAGGGACGGTCGGGACCGGAACCTTCACTATCCCCTTCATTAGAGCTCCCATCACTTGGGTTTGAGGTGGATGTGAATATTTCGGGTTCCTCCATGCTAGGGGTAACACAACGCAGAAGCTTCTTGATGTAAGTATATCGGCGGTGGTTGCGCCGCTCATATCTATCAAGCTTCCAGTGAAGATCTTCTATCCTTTGATGTGTGGATCTCAGTGGTGGTGGTGATGAGCTAGAAGGAAAAAGAAGTGGCAGGGTCATGTCGAGGCTTGGTTTGTTCATGGAAAGGTGCAGGTATTTTCCGCTTGGGACCACATCGCCCTTAGCCGGAACTATGATCTTTTTATCCTTGGCTTCCCAAGAAACACCCGCAGCAGCAGCTAAGTCAGACACCAATGCTGGAAATGGCAAATTACCTCGGTCATGAACTTGACTCATCGCTTGCTTGACAAGAAGCGGAATGTTCACCGGCTTCTCCGTGAGAACACACCAAACAAGCAAGGCGAGGTCTGCCGTGAGGGACGATTTGTAGATGCTAGGTAGCACATAGTGAGATAGGATCTGGGCCCAAGCTCTAGCTTCCACAGTGAGGAAGCGAGCGTCAATGCTCTTGGGCCTCATCCGCAGTCGACCATGGATCCAAAATGCCTCTGGTTCAGCAATGACTCGGAGGATCTAGTCCCAATCGAATCCAAACTTCTCTCACTGACGTAAGACTTCTTGGTAGCCATCCATGTCACTTGGTACCGGTAGAACATTAAGCACTTGCTGAATAACCTCTTCTGAAACCGAGACTTGCTTCCGGCGCATGTATACTGATTGAAGAGAGGGAAGATGGTAGTTAGTGTAGAATTCTTCCACCCAAGAGAGGTTGATTTCCCTTGGTTTCCTCAAAAGAAACTCTCATCCTCGCTGTTCAATGCGTGGCAAAATATAAGGAGCAACCTTGTCCGGCGGAGCGAGTAGATGCTCAGGATGATAGTTCCTCACAGCTATGGAGGGGAACATAAGTTCACAGAAGCGGTTGGGGAACCTTGAAGAATCTTTCGCCGGTTTGCCCTTGTCATTCTCATCAATAGGAGCGGGTGTCTTCCCTTTTTTAGATAGGGGTTTGGCTCCTAATGAAGAGCGCGCCTTAGAGTTTGACCTTTGGGGTGCCCTTTTTGCGGCCGATTTTCTCGAAGCTATCTCCTTGCCTTTCTTGGTGGCTATCCTAAAAAGGAAGGGAAGGAAGAAAAACATTAAACCCAAGAATCAATTTGACAAAAACATGCAAGTGACTTGTAGTGCTCATTGTGAATGTAAAAGCAAGGGTCATGACACTTGGCATGGGATGCAAGAGGAAGTAAAGCATGCAATGGCATGAGAAGAGAAATCTCAAGCATCCATAATAAAGAGCAAGTCATGTTCAATTAATATCTAATTGGCAAGTATGAACTTTAAGCACACAAATTAGACTCAATGCATTTAAGAGAAAGCAAGTGAACGAAGAGGGAGCACCAATTTGAAAGTGTATGACTAAAATGAACCAAAATGATATATGTGCATTTCCTCGAACTCTTGGCGTGAAATAAGCAAGCAATGAGCAATTATGAGATACTAAACCAATTCAAAGCCCAAAATGGAACATCAATCATCACATAAACATCACACAACGGCAAAGTTAAGAAAAAGAATGACAAAAGATCTATTAATGCAAATTAAGCTCAAATTCAACATCCATGGAGAAATAAGGAAAAAGGAAAAGTAAGCAAACAAAAAGCAAGAAACATCATCATACAAGTAAAAGAGAAACTAAGTAAGGCAATAAGAAGCATCTAACTTGGAGAAATAATGCAAAGGAAAATGGAAGTAAAAAATAGAAGAAGTGAAACCTTGAAAAGTACGAAGGAACAAGGTTGAATCTTCTTTTGTGAAGATGAGAGAGAAAATAGGGGAAGTGTAGTGCCACCGAAAAAAGTGGTTGTCGCCGGTGAGTGGCCAGAGACAGTGGTGGTGGGTTAGGGAAGAAGAAGAAGAGAAGGGAAATGATGGAGGGAGAAGGAAAAGAAACTAAGAAAGAAAAGGGGTTGAGGGAGAAAGAAAACAGGACCAGGCGCGAAAGTATAAAACTGACTCGCGCAACCGGCGCGTGCGCGCAAGGTGCGCTGGCGCGTCGGTCAGGGTGCTAGCAGAGGACGCGTGCGCATCGGTGGCGCGCGCACGAGGGAAGTTGTGCCTCAGGCACAAAAGTGGCACAAAGTTGGCTCAAGTCTCTGGTTCTTGTACCAGAATGAATCAGTGAGGCAGGCGCGCGGACGCGTGCTTGAGGTATTTCGCGACTGGCGCGGACACGCACATTGCGCGGACGCATCAATCTTGGCATAAGGTTGGCCCAATTGTGGCACAACTCTCTGGTTTTTGTACCAGAGAGTCCACATATCTCCATCGGCGCGCGCGCGCACCGTGCGCTTGCGCGTCGATGGTTTAATTGCAATGGTGTGCGCATGCGCCATGTACGCGAACGCGTGGGTGCCTGGCGCGAGTTGGGCACAAAGTGGGCATGACTCTCGGGTATTTGGCCCAAGAGTGGAATTGCGCTACCGGCGCGCACGCGCACTGTGCGCTGGCGCGTCGGTGCCCATCTTCAAAGAATTTTTTTGTTTTCTTTATCTTTTTTCACAACCTATCTATATGAACATCCTATCTATCCAACAAAATCAACAAAGCTAGCATTCCTATGCACTCAATCAATCATCAAGAGATCACAAAATTCACAAGAAACTAAGGATACAAATAAGATGGAATAAACAAGGAAGATCTTACCACGGTGGGGTGCCTCCCACCAAGCACATTTCTTTAACGTCCTTAAGTTGGACGGTCCTTTTCTTAAGCTTCCTCTCTCCTTGGTGCATCCTCCAATATGTACACATCTAGCTCTTTTGGGGGGCTTGCAACCATGATACTTCTTCACTCTATGTCCATTCACTTTAAAAGTTGCTTCACTCTTGGGATCAAACAATTCCACCACTCCGTAGGGCTTCATCTCCTTCACCTTGAAAGGTCACTCCCATTTGGAGCGGAGCTTGCTAGGCATGAATCGGAGCCTTGAGTTGTAGAGGAGGACCTCATCACCTTCTTGAAAGTCCTTCTTCCGGATGTGATGGTCATGGAATGCTTTAGTCTTTTCCTTGTAGATTCGGGCATTCTCATATGACTCGTTCCTCAAACACTCAAGCTCTTCTAGTTGTAACTTCCTAGCTTCACCCGCCTTGACCAAATCCATGTTGCACTGCTTTACCGCCTAATAGGCTCGATGCTCAATCTCCACCGGAAGGTGGCATGCCTTACCATAGACGATCCAGAAAGGACTCATCCCTATCGGAGTCTTGTAGGCCGTTCTATATGCCCATAGTGCATCTCCTAACCGGAGGCTCCAATCCTTTCTTTGCAGATTGACCACTTTCTCCAAGATTCTCTTGATTTCCCGGTTGGACACTTCCGCTTGTCCATTTGTTTGCGGATGATAAGCAGTAGCAACCTTATGCGACACTCCATAGCGCTTGAGCAATGCTTCTACTTTTCTGTTACAAAAGTGGGATCCTTGGTCGCTCACGATTGCTCGTGGCGACCCATAACGGCATACAATGTGATTCCTAATGAAAGAAACAACGGTATTGGCGTCGTCAAGGCGGGTAGGTATGGCCTCTGCCCACTTTGACACGTAATCAACCGCTAACAGAATATACAAATACCCACTAGAGTTGGAAAATGGTCCCATAAAGTCAATGCCCCAAACATCAAATATCTCACAAAACAACATAGGTTGCTGAGGTATTTCATCCCTTTGGGATGCGTTTCCTGATTTCTGACACTGATGGCAAGACATACATAACCGATTAGCATTCTTGAATAAGGTTGGCCACCAGAATCCACAATCCAACACTTTTTTAGCGGTCCTTTGTGGGCCAAAGCGGCCACCACATTCAGACGAATGACAAGCTTCAAGAATTGGTTGGAATTCAGACTCCGGGACACATCTTCGAATTACTTGGTCCACGCCCCTCTTCCACGAGGGTCATCCCAAATATAGTATTTGGAATCACTCCTCAACTTGTCCCTTTGGTTTTTCAAAAAGTTGGGAGGGAAGATTTTCGCAACCAAGTAGTTCGCCATTGGGGCAAACCAAGGAAAGCTATCCGACACAGCATGCAAACTATCTAATGGGAATGAGTCATTGATCGGAAATGGATCAATTTTTAAATTCTCAATACGGCTTAAATGATCCGCAACCAGGTTTTGAGATCCACTCCTGTCCCTAATCTCAATGTCGAATTCTTGCAAAAGCAAGATCCAATGTATGAGTCTAGGCTTTGACTCATTCTTTGTCAATAAGTACTTTAAAGTTGCATGATCCGTGTATACCACTATCTTGAACCTAGCAAGTAAGATCTGAATTTGTCTAAAGCATGAACAATAGCTAGGAGTTCTTTTTCAGTAGTGGTATAGTTGGATTGTGCTGCATCTAGTGTCTTAGAAGAGTAAGCAATGACAAAGGGGAGTTTACCATCGCGCTGTGCAAGCGCGGCACCTACAGCATGGTTTGATGCATTGCACATTATCTCAAATGGCAACGTCCAGTTGGGGCCTCGCACAATTGGTTCCGTGGTAAGAACTCTCCTTAGCTCTTCAAAAGCTTTTACACATTCACTATCAAACTCAAAATCCACATCTTTTTGGAGTAGGCACGACAATGGCAAAGCAATCTTGCTGAAGTCCTTGATAAAGCGCCTATAAAATCCTGCATGTCCCAAGAACGAGCGAACCTCCCTCACGGATGAGGGGTGAGGCAAAGTGGTGATAACATCGACCTTGGCCGGGTCTACAGAAATGCCTTCATGAGATACTACATGTCCTAACACTATACCTTGTCGTACCATAAAGTGATATTTTTCAAAATTTAAGACAAGGTTAGTGTCAATATATCTAGCTAGGACCTTGGCCAAGCTCTCTAAACAATAATCGAATGAAGTACCATAAACGCTGAAGTCATCCATAAAGACTTCCAGATAATTCTCTATTAGATCGGAGAAGACACTCGTCATGCACCGCTGAAAAGTAGTGGGTGCGTTACATAGTCCAAATGGCATCCTTTTATAGGCAAAAGTGCCAAATAGACAAGTAAACATGGTCTTCTCCTGATCTTCAGGAGCAATATGTATCTGGAAGTAGCCAGTAAATCCATCAAGAAAGCAGTAGTGAGATTTACCTGCCAAGCGGTCTAGCATCTGATCGATGAAGGGTAAGGGGTAATGGTCCTTCTGTGTGGCAGCGTTCAATCTTCTATAGTCAATACATACTCGCCACGCATTTTGTACTCTTTTAGTGACCATTTCACCGTCGTCCTTCTTGACCGTTGTGATGCCCGACTTCTTGGGAACAACTTGAACTGGGCTCACCCACTCACTGTCGGAGATTGGGTATATGATATCCGCATCCAGTAGTCGGGTGACCTCTTTCTTCACTACATCGAGGATGGTTGGGTTGAGCCTCCTTTGCGGTTGCCTAACCGGCTTAGCTCCATCTTGGAGAAATATCCGCTAGGCTCCATCCTATTACTTTCTTGGACTTTCTTAGAACATCTAGGAGCTTTCCCTCTTCTTCACTTGAGATCTTACTAGCAATAATGATCGGAAATCTTTGGTTATCCTCTAAGAAAGCATACTTCAAATGAGATGGAAGGGGCTTCAGTTCACTTTTTGTCTCAAGATGAGGTTCCTTTTCATCAAGCTCATGGGACTCATTCTTGACAACTTCTTCATGTTCATCCTCTTGGGCATCCGTCTCCTCAACAATGGGGTAGCACAACTTGTCTTGGTCTTCTTATTACACTTCCGCTACCACTTCATCAATCACATCACATCAGAGCACGGAATGTTCTTCGGGAGGATGTTTCATGGCTTTCTCTAAATTGAACTTGATAATCTTGTCTCCAACCCCAAAGGAATATATACCGGTGAAGGCATCTAACTTGAATTTGGAGGTTTTGAGGAAGGGTCTACCAAGTAGAACGGAGGATGAGCTTCTATTTTCTGCTCGAGGCATTTCAAGGATGTAAAAGTCAACCAGAAAAACCAAATCCTTAATTGCCACGAGTACATCTTCCGCTATCCCCATCACTGTGATCACACTTTTATCGGCTAAGGCAAACCTCACCGCCGACTTCTTCAATGGAGCTAAATTCAACCGCACATAGATAGAAAGTGGCATGATGCTTACACAAGCTCCCAAGTCACACATACAATCATGAAAAGTGTGTCCACCAATACAACAAGACACTAAGCACGGCCCAGGGTCACCACATTTTCTTGGAATAGGTTCCATCAAGAAAGAAATTGAACTACCCAAGGATAATGTCTCCAATTCTCCTATCCTATCCTTGTGTGTACACAAGTCTTTCAAAAATTTTGCATATTTTGGAATTTGTTGAATAGCATCAAGGAGTGGTATGGTTACCTCAACCTTTTTGAACACTTGAAGCATGTTCAAATCAAATTCTGGTGTTTTCTTCGCCTTCTTCACCATGGAAGGAAGTGGGATAGGAATGGACTCATCCACTATAGCTTTCCTCTTGCGTTCCTTGAGGTTAACTCCCTCTTCCTCATGCCTTTTGTCTACCACCTCTTCTTCATGTGGAGCTTCAACAACTACCTCTTCCTCATGAATTTCTCCCATGACCCTTGGAGGTATCTCCTCTAATGTGGTCTCCGACCGTAGAGTGATGGCGTTGAGACAGCCTCTTGGGTTTGGTTGGGGTTGGGATGGAAGGTTAGAGGAACTTGAGGGTTGGTTGGTGTTGTTATTGGGGGGTTGGTGGTTGGCTTGACATGTTCATCTTTGAAAGCATGTTGGTGAGGTTGGCCAATTGAGTATTCAAGGCCTCGAATTGAGCCTTGTTGCTCTCATCTCGTTTTTCCATGGCGGCTCTAAACTCATCAACTTGATTGTTAGAAGATGGAGGAGTTTGGTTTTGGTTTTGTTGTCTATGGTGTGGTGCTTGGTACTTGGTATAGTTGTTTTGGTTTTGGTTGGAGTGGCCTTGGTGGGCTTGGTAGTTGGTGTTGTTATGGTGGTATTGGGATGAAGATTGGTTGTTGTTGTGATGAGAAGGAGAGTTGTTCCACCTTTGGTTTTGATTACTTCCTTGTGCATTATCCCTCCACCCTTGATGTTGATTACCACCTTGATGGTAATTGTTTTGACCTTGAGGAGGGTAGGGTGGACGGTTGTTGTAATTCACATTGGCCACCACAAGAGCATGTTCCTCTTGAATTTGATGGCATTGGTCGGTGTAATGTGTGGTGCTAGAGCACAAACCACAAATTCTAGGAGGGCCTTCAAGTTGAGCAACCGGAGGTGGGGCTTGGATGGCTTGGATGGAGTAGTATTCTTTTTTATCCCTTTGGATTTGTGTAAGGATGGTGGTCATATCCCCAAGTGCTTTGGTTAGACTTGATTCGGAAGGGGATGGTTCTACCACACCCTTGAGAGGATTACTTCTCACCCCCCGTGTGTTGTGTAGCTTCGGCAACATCCTTTATCAAATTCCAAGCTTCTCCCTCCGTCTTGTTTTTCGAAAGGGAACCGCCACTAGAAGCGGTGAGCAATCTTCTATCTTTCGCACAAAGACCTCCGGTAAAGTAGCTAATGAGCAAGTGAGTGGTCATTCCGTAGTGTGGACATGACTCCAATAGCCTCTTGAACCGAGACCAATACTCGTACAAGCTCTCTTGGTCTCTTTGCATTATACCCAAAATCTCTTTTCGGATGTAGTCGGTCTTCTCCGGTGGGAAGAACTTATCAAGAAACTCTCTTCTCAAGAAATCCCAATTAGTCACAATCTCATCTGGTAGCGAATAGAACCATGTTTTTGCTTGCGCTTCAAGAGAGAAAGGGAAGGCAAAAACCATGATAGCTACCTCATCGGCTCCATGCCTTCGAGTCGTAGAACAAGCAACTTGAAAATTCTTCAAATGTCGGATGGGGTCTTGACCCGGCAACCCATGATACTTAGGAAGTAGATTTATCAAGCTACTCTTCAACTCAAAGTTTGGATCAAGGTTAGGATATCTTGCTTGCAACAATTGAAGTATGATATCTGGAGCTCCTTGCTCATGCAAAGTGATCCGGCGTGGCTCCGCCATGTGTGGCTCACCTGTTTGGTGCAAAGATGTATTAGTAGTGCCAACAAAAGAATAGGAAGTAGCGGACTCCAAGTCACTCTCGGTGATGTCTAGTAATTCGGTATTTTCCTCAAGAGAGGCCGAAGTACTAGGCATATAGTCCAACCGCCGTCTAGCTTGCCGAGTGTGTAACAAAGTTCTTTCAATCTCGGGATCAAAATTGGCTAAGCTAAAATTCGGTTGAGGCCGAGTCATCAAACTTGAAAGTCATAGCACAAATGCAAAAGAAATCTAAACTATAGCTAAGTATTGAAAGAAGTAAAATATCTACAATATTCACATATTCACATAACCAATATCAAGGCATACGTTGCAACCATTCCCCGGCAACGGCGCCAAAAATTTGACGTGCTCCCCCAAGGGTGTATTGGTAAAGATTTTCTTCAATAAGATCGCATTGCAAGTATAGCTCTACCAACAACAATCCTCGGATGTCAAATTTAGAAGAGGGATTTGGTTGTCACAAGTTCAACCCCAATAGAAATAACCGAAGTATTCAAATCTCGGGTCGTCTCACAAGGAATGGGCAAACATGTGCTTCAACATTGGTTAGAAATCCGGGGTTGTGAGTTATGAGCATGAAAATAAATGGGAATCTTAACAAGCAAGTAATCTTAAATTGCAACAAATTAGTTCAATTAACTAAGCGAAACATGAGCAATTCCAATGAACAAGTAACATTCCACTTAATTCTATTATAAACCAAACAAGTAACTATAACTAAGGTAAATAGTTGAGAAATTTGGTTTTCAAATATGAATAATAAAAGCAACTCTTGGCTAGGCATGGGAATTGCAGTCACCATCTTTGTCTAACAACCATATCTTGACAATTAAGTCTACTTCCAAAAGAAGACTTCAAGCCTAAAACCAAGCTCATTAAGTCTACTTCCAAAAGTCTTAAGTACGTAATATCTACTCCTAGACTTGAAGTACGTCAAATGGCTTTGATCACATCAACTCATAAGTCCCAACCTACCTACTAATTAGATTAGTAGTGGGTTGGCGTCAATGAGTATCAAATTGACCACCAAGGGCTCCCAAATCATCAAATCCATTAGACCCAATGACTCAAGTTTACCCAATTCTCTTGACCTAGGCCAAGAGTAAAGAAGACTACTCCATAATCAAAGTAAACAATTCATCAAACACATGGTAAGCATTAACAAAAGACATGTTCAAAATAGTAATTAAATTGAAATCTACAAGTACCCACTAACAATTATCAACATACAATCATCCAAACAACAAAGCTAAACATAGAAATCATCAATGTAACATCAACAAGTCAAGATTCACAACATTCATGAAATGGGTATAAAATGACAATTAACAAGGATTCATAAAACTATCACTAGATATAAGCAAAATTGTAACAAGGAATTCAAATTGAATAATTAAAACTAGTAATTAACAAGATTCAATTCACAATCCAACAAGGGAATATCAAATTAAAACTAGATCTAGAGAGGAACAAGGGTTTCTCTCTCTAGAATAACCAAAGAACCAAAAAACTCTAAAATTGTGTCTTAGTGTAAAATTGATTGATCCCCCCTTTTCCCCTAGCATCATTGGGTCTTTTCCATGCAGAAACAGGTTGAAATTGGGCCTGATGAGCCTCAGAAATCGCCAGGCATGATTTCCTGTAATGAGGTCACGTGCAGCTTCCCACGCGTGCGCGCCAAGTGCGCGTGCGCGTCGATAGGAATCTTCTGATCCGCGCGGATGCGTCCATCCTTGCGCGCCGCTTCCAGCCAAACTCATCCACGCGTGCACGTGGAGTGCGCGGGCGCGCCGATGCTGCTTCTCCCAAGATTTCAATTCTTCATGTTCCTCCCTTTTTGTACATGCTTTCTCCCTCTCTTCTAAGTCATTTCTACCCTATAATTCCTGAAATTACTCAACAAATACATCACGGCATCGAATGGCAATAGAAGAGGATTTAAATATGGCAATTTTAAAGCAAAATAAGCATGTTTTCCATCATGGAGCAATATTGAGAAGTGAACACAAAACTATGCATTTCTTGCGAATAAGTGTGAGAAATATTGATAAAATCCCCAAAATAAGCACAAGATAAACCACAAAATCGGGGTTTATCAAATCTCCCCACACTTAAACCAAGCATGTCCTCATGCTTAAAATAAAAAGACCAAAGATCATGGTGAGAAAGGGTTTATGAAATGCAAACTACCTAAATGGATGCATGCAACTAATGTAAAATCATCTACCTACTTGGTCAAGAGTTAATCTATCCTCCAAGAATACATGTGAGCATGTAGGGTGAAAATAGTATATAATTCATGAATCCTACCAAATTGAATACCACTAAGGAGTGCATATGATTTTCTAAACAAACGCTTGTGAAAGCCGAGAACAAGCATTGAGCGTCGAACCCTCACCAGAAGTGTATCCGCTCTATTCGCTCAAGTGTATAGGGTTCGTCACTCAATCTTCTCCTAATCATGCTTTCCAAGATTTATCTTTCATCTAACAATCAACAATTACTTAATGCATGCTTACAAGTATCATGAGGTCTTATTCATGGGTTGTAACGGGGCTAGGGTGAAGGTAAGGATGTATATGGCCAAGTGGGCTTAAAATTTGAGTCCTTGATCAACCTAGGATCCACTAGACACATAGAACAAGCTATACTACTACAATACATTACCTAGCTACCCTTGACTTTTACTCTTTTTGCATACTCATGCATTCTTTCCAATTCACACCCATATGCATTGTTTTTGTTACTTTATCTTGGGGCATCTTTGTCCCCTTTCATTGCTTTCTCTCTCTTTTTTTTTTGTTATCCCCTTTTCTTGGAGTTTCTTTGTGAACAAAAGTTTCAACGCATACAATTTAATCATTCAACACATGAGTATGTTCCCAAATCTTAGAATTTCCAATTACACTACAATTATACACCTATATATCTACCCTAATTCCCCAAGTATACCCTCCTATTTGAATGATACACATCCTAACTTACCTAAGCTAATCAAGGATCCAAATTCAGGGACATTCATGGTTTTTCACTTAGGGCTGTTGATGTGCTCTATCTAAGAACAAAATGGGGTTTATCATAGGCTCAAAATTGGTTAGCAATGGTAGATAAGAGGGTTAAGGCCATTTGGGAAAGTGACTATTGAAATGATGGCCTCAATCATGTAAATGCATTTATACACAAAGCAATGGACATATAGAATCAGACAAAGCAAGGATCATAATCATAGAGAGAGATATGCACACAAGAATGGAAATAATGGTTAGAAGGTGTAACCATGCAATAGGCTCAAAACTTTCATGCTTGTGTTCTTAGCTCAATTACTATGTTCCAAAATACATTCTTAAAGCAAGTTTACTGCAAAAAAATTTCAGAATTTTGGTAGGTCACCCAAAACACAGTTTCTTGGAAAGAAAGTTATTGTTTTGACCAAGTAACTCTATAGAAACTAACTATCATGCAAAGGGTATTTACAAGCAAAACTAACTACACATGCAATATATTAACTTCTAAGCAAAAATAAATCCATGGGTATCGACGGGAAGAGATTGTTACCCATGGAGATCGGTCGAACGACCTCCCCACACTTTAGAAATTAGCACGGTCCTCCGTGCTACGAATAATACGCAAGGGACGGTCGGGACCGGAACCTTCACTATCCCCTTCATCAGAGCTCCCATCACATGGGTTTGAGGTGGATGTGAATATTTCGGGTTCCTCCATGCTAGGGGTAACACAACGCAGAAGCTTCTTGATGTAAGTATATCAGCGGTGGTTGCGCCGCTCATATCTATCAAGCTTCCGGTGAAGATCTTCTATCCTTTGATGTGTGGATCTCAGTGGTGGTGATGATGAGCTAGAAGGAAAAAGAAGTGGCGGGGTCATGTCGAGGCTTGGTTTGTTCATGGGAATGTGCAGGTATTTTCCGCTTGGGACCACATCGCCCTTAGCCGGAACTATGATATTTTTATCCTTGGCTTCCCAAGAAACACCAGCAGCAGCAGCTAAGTCAGACACCAATGCTGGAAATGGCAAATTACCCCGGTCGTGAACTTGACTCATCGCTTGCTTGACAAGAAGCGGAATGTTCACCGGCTTCTCCGTGAGAACACACCAAACAAGCAAGGCGAGGTCTGCCGTGAGGGACGATTTGTGGGTGCTAGGTAGCACATAGTGAGATAGGATCTGGGCCTAAGCTCTAGCTTCCACAGTGAGGAAGCGAGCGTCAATGCTCTTGGGCCTCATCCGCAGTCGACCATGGATCCAAAATGCCTCTGGTTCAACAATGACTCGGAGAATCGAGTCCCAATCGAATCCAAACTTCTCTCGCTGACGTAAGACTTCTTGGTAGCTATCCATGTCACTTGGTACCGGTAGAACATTAAGCACTTGCTGAATAGCCTCTTCTGAAACCGAGACTTGCTTCCGGCGCATGTATACTGATTGAAGAGAGGGAAGATGGTAGTTAGTGTAAAATTCTTACACCCAAGAGAGGTTGATTTCCCTTGGTTTCCTCAAAAGAAACTCCCATCCTCGCTGTTCAATGCAGGACAAAATATAAGGAGCAACCTTGTCCGGCGGAGCGAGTGAATGCTCAGGATGATAGTTCCT
This sequence comes from Arachis hypogaea, assembly GCF_003086295.3. Lineage (NCBI taxonomy): Eukaryota > Viridiplantae > Streptophyta > Magnoliopsida > Fabales > Fabaceae > Arachis > Arachis hypogaea. The sequence goes on from NC_092055.1 coordinate 46,395,624, forward strand.
CACAGCTATGGAGGGGAACATAAGTTCACAGAAGTGGTTGGGGAACCTTGAAGAATCTTTCGCCAGTTTGCCCTTGTCATTCTCATCAATAGGAGCGGGTGTCTTCCCTTTTTTAGATAGGGGTTTGGCTCCTAATGAAGAGCGCGCCTTAGAGTTTGACCTTTGGGGTGCCCTTTTTGCGGCCGATTTTCTCGAAGCTATCTCCTTGCCTTTCTTGGTGGCTATCCTAAAAAGGAAGGGAAGGAAGGAAAACATTAAACCCAATAATCAATTTGACAAAAATATGCAAGTGACTTGTAGTGCCCATTGTGAATGTAAAAGCAAGGGTCATGACACTTGGCATGGGATGCAAGAGGAAGTAAAGCATGCAATGGCATGAGAAGAGCAATCTCAAGCATCCATAATAAAGAGCAAGTCATGTTCAATTAATATTTAATTGGCAAGTATGAACTTTAAGCACACAAATTAGAATGAAAATATCAGCCAGCTGACCTTCAGATTTAACAATTGAATATCTAAATTTATATTTTGCACATGTTCTCTTATAGAATGAAATTAAACTTCAATGTTCTTTGTTCTTGAGTGCAAAACAGGGTTTTTGAAAATATTTATAGCACTCGTGTTGTCACAAAATAATGGAATATTAGAAACATTCATCTTATAGTCAGCTAATTGAGTTTTCAGTCATAATAATTGAGAACAACAAGAAGAGGCTGCAATATACTCAGCTTCGGCTGTGGAAAGTACCACTGTAGCTTGCTTCTTACTTGACCAAACAATGAGTGATTTTCCAAAAAAGCAACACATGCCACTTGTGCTTCTTCTATCAATTCTGTCCCCAACAAAGTCTGCATCACAAAAACCCACTAATTAAAAGGAATCAATCTTTGGAAATCATAAACCATAATCAGTGGTACTAAGCACATATCGGATGATCCTCTTAACAGCTGAGAGATGAGATTCCTTAGGCTTTGATTGAAACCTTGAGCACACTCCAACATTTTAGATGATATCAGGGCTTGAGAAGGTTAGATACATCAAAGTGCCAATCATCCCTCTATAGCGTGTCTCATCAACATCTCTAGCATGTTCATCTTTGTCAAGCTTGATATTTGGATGCATGGGGGTTCCATTGGCTTGGCACATTCCAGCCCAAATTTCTTTACAAGTTTCTTTGCATATTTTTCTTGATGAATGAATATTCCTTCTGCAGTTTGCTTCATTTGCAAGCCTAGAAATAAGTTGAGCTCTCCCATCATACTCATATCAAATTCATTGGTCATAAGCTTAGCAAAATCTGCACACAAAAATCCTCATTAGTCGAACCAAAGATAATATCATCACATAAACTTGCACAAGAATAAAATGATCATTATAATTCTTAATAAATAAAGTGGTGTCAGTGGCTCCTCTTTGAAATTTGTTTTTCAATAAAAATGAGCTAAGCCTCTCATACCAAGCTCTAGGAACTTGTCTCAAACTATATAAGGCTTTAGCTAATTTGAAAACATGATTAGGAAAAGTTTATTTTCAAATCTAGGTGTTGAGCCACATAAACCTCTCTATCTATTATGCCATTGAGAAAAGTACACTTTACGTCCATTTGGAATAGCTTGAAGCCACAATGAGATGCATATGCAAGGAGCAATCTGATGGCTTCCATTCGAGCTACAGGTGTAAAGGATTCATCGAAATCAATCCCTTCCTTTTGATCATAGCCTTGAGCAACTAATCTAGCTTTGTTTCAGACAATGGTTCCATCTTCAGCCAATTTGTTTCTGAAAATTCATTTAGTGCCAGTGACTTTCTTTCCATTTGAGTAAGGTACTAAGGTCCAGACATGATTTTTCTCAAACTGTTGTAATTCCTCCTCCATAGCTAATACCCAAGATGGGTCAGCAAGAGCTTCTTGGATATTTTGAGGTTCAATCTTTGATATAAGAGCTAAGTTGTCGTTTCAGCTCTTTTCAAAGATGATCTCGTTGATATTCCTTTGGAGGGATCACCTATGATGAATTTTCAGGATAATTTCTCAGAAATTTCCATTCCCTGGGCCTTCTGGTTTGAGTTAGGATTTAGTTCTCTTGATCAACAATGGCATCTGCATCAGTATTTTCTGCTGCAACAGGAGATAATTCCAAATTGTCTCTTGCAGAATTAGGATTTTTGCTGCTAATAGGTGCAGCTTTATGAGAGCTTGAATTTTGAGGAACTGACTTAGTGTTCTTGGGCAATTCAGCTTCAAAACCTGGACCATCATCTATGCAAATACTAGGAACTGTATTAGACTCATAGAATGTGACATGCATGGTTTCTTCAATAGTTTTCGAGTTCTTGTTATATACTCTATATGCCTTGCTATGAGTGGAATAACCAGAAAAATGCCTTCATGTGTTTTAGGATCAAATTTTCCTAAATTTTCTTTGATATTCAGTATGAAACACTTGCAGCCAAACACATGAAAGTAACTAAGATTGGGAGGATGTCCTTTCCAAAGTTCATATGGAGTTTTCTTCAAAAACTTCCTAATGATGGTTCTATTTAAAACATAGCAAGCTGTATTCACAGCTTCAGCCCATAAGAACTTGGAATTTCATATTCACATAATATAGCTCTAGCCATTTCTTGTAACTTTTGTACAAACCATTTTGTTGAGGTGTCTAGGACAAGAGAAGTTATGTGATATGCCTAGTTCATCACAAAAAGATTCAAAGTATTGATTTCAAATTCTTTACCATGGTCACTTCTAATTGAAATAATTTTAAACCTTTTTCATTTTAAATCTTTTTGCTGAATTTTTTCAAAACAGAAAAGCCTCATGTTTATGAGCAAGAAAGAACACCCAACCAAACCTAGTATAGTTATCCACATTACCATGCCATAACTTTTCCATCAGCATTTTGTTTAACGTTGGAAACGTCTTCCGTT